>NC_040905.2:155322329-155622724 GCF_004126475.2 Phyllostomus discolor | reverse complement strand
TTGCATTTTTACCTTTCTTGAAATAATAAAGCATAATATTCCAAAAATGTCACTTATTTTCTTCCATCACCAATATTAAAATGGCTACACAAAAATTCACCAATTTTGATAAGATTTTTAAAATGCATGTTGATATGACACTCTCATAATACAATCTAAAAGAATTGTTTTTAATGATATCGCTACTAGAGACATCTTGCAGGAAAAATACTTTATAGCCAACCCAATACAATCAATAACAATGTATTGGGTCATTATACAATATTGATAAGTGAAAGAATGACAGCAATGCCATAAGGAATGGGTCAGGGAGAAACTAGGAACATTCTCTTCTAAGGTTTATTCATTACAGATAAAGCATATAGTGTCATTTGAGTTGGACTTAGATTAGTTAAAATGTATATGGTAATTCACTTGGGAACAACAAAAATAAAAGAGAGAAAAAGAATTATAATTAGTATGTCAAGAGAGGAGGTTAAATCAAAATCAGATAAAGCAGAGAATGATGGGAAAAGAAACAAAAAACTGATACAAAGCCCAGAAAACATTGATAAGCATAGTGGATATTATTCTAACTAAACCATTAATCACTTCAAATGTGGTTTTAATACTACAATTATAAAACAGATCATCAGAATGAAATTTTTTTAAAGGTAGAACTATATATTGCCTCTAGAAAATCCAATTTTAAATATTAAGTTTTATATAGGTTAAAAGAAAAGGATTAGAGAAAGATATAGCATGCTAATACTAATCAAAAGAAAGAAGTAGCCATGTTAATATAACATAAATTAAACTTTGGGACACGGAAAATAATCAGGAAAAAACATAGATACTAAACAGTAGTAATAAATGGGTCAATTCCTCCAGAGGACATTACAGTCCTTAATCTGTCTGCATCTACCAACAGGGAAACAACGTGTCATACATAGAGAACAACTTATACATCTTCAAAGAGACCTAGACAAATCCACTAACAGAATAGAAGATTTCAACAACTATCTATGCCCACAAATTTGATAATTCAGATGAAACTAGATCTCTTAAAGACACAAAATACCAAAATCCACATAGTGACAAACAGATAATCTATATAGGCCAATACCTATTAAAGAAATTGGATCAATTCTTAATAACCTTCTAAGGAGCAAATCCCCATACCCAAATGGTTTCACTGGTAAATTCTTCCAAATATTTAAGGAAGTGATGATACCAATTCTACATAATATCTTCTAGAATATAAAAGCATAATGATTCCAGTTAAAGGTGTGATCATATCAACAAAATGAACAAGCAAGCAAAATATAACCAAAGACATTGAAATTGAGAACAGGCTGACAGTGACCAGAGGGGAGAGGGGAGGGGATAGTGGGGGAAAAGAGTGACAGGTTTGCGGGAACAATTGTAAAGGACATATGGACAATAACAAGGAAGGGGTGGAAACAGGGGAAGGAGGTGGGAGGACTGGGGTAGAGGGTAGGGGGTAGGGGAAAAGACAGAAAACTGTACTTGAACAGCAATTAAAAATGTTAAAAAATAAATAAGTATTTTATAAGGTTAAACAAATAAAATAAAATAAAATTGGCTGACTTGACTGATAAAAAAGCATAAGGAATACTTCCTAATTCCTTCTATGAAGTCATCAGAAACAATACCAATAGACAAATGACAAGAAGAAATACTACAGACTAATACCTCTATAAATGCAGAACTACCCTCAATAAAATATCAGCAGATAAAATTCAATAATATTACAAAGCAATTATATCCCACATCCAAATGGGAATTATTCCAGGTATTCAGGACTGTTTCAACATTCAAAAATCACCACCACATTAACAATTGAAATAGAAAAATAATTTAACAAAATCTAATACCCATTAATGATAAAAACTGTCAGCATACTAGGTATAGAGGAGAACTCTCTCAACTTGATAAAGAATGTCTATAAAACATAGTGAACATATTTAATGGTGAGACACTCAATGCTTTCTCCAAAAAAAATGTGGAAAAAAAACAGTTATCCTTTTTCATTACTCCTATTCAACATTGTACTGGAAGTTCTATCTAGTTCATTAAGACAAGAAAATAAAAGAAAATGTAGACAGATTGGGAAGGAAGCAATAAAACTGTGTTTATTCTCTAATGTTAGAATAATCTTCATAGAAATTCCCAAAGAATCAACAACAAAAAATCTTAGAAGTAATATTCCAGTACAGTAAAGTGATAGGACAAAAAGTTATTGTATGAAAGTTATTTTCTATACCCTATCAATAAACAATTTGACTTTGAAATTAAAATCAATACCATTGATTTGAACCCCCCCCCCCTAAAATAAATACTCAGGTATAAATCTAACAAAATATGCATAGAATATTTATTTGAAAATTTTAGAATTCTAAGAAAAGAAATCAAACAAGATCTAAATAAATGAAGAGATTTTTCATGTTTATAGATTGGAAGACAATATTGCTAAAATGTCAGTCCTTCCCAGATTGACTTACAGATTCAATACAATTCCAACCCAAATCCCAAGAACCTGCCTTCTAGGAAGTAGAGTTTAAATCCACACTCTTCAAGCATCATCTTTATATTGTAACTTCTCTCCAAAGAGTAGCTTATGAAAATGTTGAAAACTATAACTTGAAAGTGTAGAAACTTAACAAATCACTACCTCAGCCATAAGATCAAGGTTAACTAGCAACAATAAGACAGGATCCTATGTACCATTGATGCAATGTGCTAAAAATTAGCACTTGATTCTTCATCTTTCTTCCAAAATCCCATAACCACAGTCTAATCGCTAGAAAACATGTTTTCTAAGTCTAATAGAGACCATTGTAATGGAGAAACTTTCCACAAAATACCTGAACAGCACTCCCCATGGTTTTCAAGGTCACTGAAATCAAGGAATATCTGGGAAACTCTTACAGCCAAGAGAAGCCAAGGAGACAGAATGACTAAATACAATATGGTATCCTGGATGACATCCTGCAACCGAAAAGGGACACTAAGTGAAAGTTAATAACCCCCCAATAGATGTGGACTTTAGTTAATTATGTTTCAATATTGGTTAATTAGTTATAACAAATACATCAAACAAATGTAAGATGTTAATTATAAGTGTAACTGAGTGCAGAGTTTATGGAAACTTTCTTCACAATAATTCTATAAATGTAAAAGTGTTCTACAATACAAAATTTCATTTAAAAATACCTCCTATATCTGTTTACTGAAAGGATCTAAAAGCAATGACATTTCAAAAGTCATTAGTACACTTAGCACCCAGGGGCAAGTTTGCAACTACCATTTGCCACTAAAACAAATTAGGACACTTTGAAGAAATGTCTGAATATAAGTCCATGGCAAGTAAGACTGCTGTATTTTGTTATGCATGAAGCATTCAAAGACCAATAGAATCATGTGGGAAAAAAAAATGAATGCTGCTTGAAAGAGCTCCTGTTGGTCACATTTGGTATTACTTGAACTTCAAAATAAATAGTTACAGTAATCATTGAATAATAAAAGCATGTGAATTCACAATGATATGTAAGGAGACAGATATTGCCATAGAAAGAATGAGGAAAAAAACATTCTATACGCAATTAATTCACTGTAGTTCCTAAACTATCCAATACTTTTGAGAAACACATAGTAGTGACCCATTTAAACTTCACTAGGACAAATTCAATCTTTTTATGTATACACACATATGCACACTCACAAACACATACAAATGCAAATTGAGATTTCAGAAACAATGTAAAGAAAATCTAGTAAACCCTGCAGGTAAGCAGACATATATCAGAAGTGTTGATTCAAAATTAGGCATTTGATAATAATGTTAATACACATCATCAAAATCAAAAGAGTATTTCATTATATTTGGTAAAAATAAATGAACTAAAACATGTAAAGTGCTTCGGAATGTGCCAAGTACTCAATATACTTTGATATAATCATTCTTTAATATTAATTATAAAATCAAAATGGTTTGAAAGGACACATATATGTACACAGTGATTTTATTGGTACCTATTCTGTAGCTCAGTCATTTTAAAATTATTTTTCCATAAAATTTACTGTACACATTTCCATTTATAGCATACATTATAGGTTGTTTAAAGGACATACAGATGCAATTTTTATCCCAGTAATTTTCACTTTAATTTTGAACCTAGCTTTCAAAAAAATATGTGATTCTACAGTCTATAGTATTTTTAAAGAACATTTCACTATTTTCATCTCTTTATATGAGACTGCACAGGTATTGTTTCTCATGCCTCAGATTTGTTTCACAAAGACAGAGTTTGGAAAATGTGACTCACTTCTCCCCAGTATAGAACATTACTGGAACACAGAATTAAATGTTCAGTGAAACATTTGCAGGCTTATTTTTTATTAAAAAACACATTTGTTCAATATTTTTCAGTCTAGATCCAAGCCAATGTAGAGACAATTATTAGTGTTTATGTAAATCACAGACCAATGAACATAACCAGTTGAATATTGAATCTCTAAGATGTAATAATGATTACTTCTGTTTTAGTAAACCTTTGAGCTCACCAGCAAAGTTTTTCAATAAAACTAAAAAATGATATGCATGCAACATAAAATAGTGTCATAACATATTAATATCAATTTTGTTCTGCACATTTTTATTAGTAACTTATAGTTTTTATGATTTTTGAAATATTTTGGAAGTTCAACTTTCCACTAGTTTCCACAATTCATTCTGGTGATCAATTTGAACAAAATGTAAATACCAGTTCAATTCCCAGCCAGGGTACATTCCTGGGTTGCAGGCCATAATCCCCAGCAACAGCACATTGATGTTTCTCTCTCTCTCTCTCTATCTCCCTCCCTTCCCTCTCTAAAAAAAAATAAATAAATAAAATCTTTAAAAAGAGAGAGAGAGAGAAAAAATGTAAATACCAGAAGTTTGACTTCCTTTATTTGGAAATTTCCAGCACTTGCCTTGAAATTTCCAACAGTGAAAGTAGACATCATGATTAATAATAATAATAATAATAATAATAAAAAGTTACTTACCTAGTGGTGACATTAGTTAGCTGAAATTGAACATTTCAGATAAAGACAAGGTTTAACTGTATCTCTTTTTTGTGCTCTTTTTTCTCGACATACAAAAGGAGACTCCTTGGTGCTTCAGACCTATGGAAATAAAAGTAAGCAGAGAGAATCTGAGAGATTTGGAAAGGTCTTCATGAAGGGTTTAGAAATGAATCATGACAAACACTAACACCTCATTAGTGTAGTCACACAGGAAAACTTCATCAATTCAACAGTTTTATGTAGTCTTCCCATTTCTAATTCTCTGCCTAGAAAATGGAAATAATTCTAGATCCACAAATAAGAGAAAGGGTAAAGAGAAAGAGAATGTACATTTATTGAGTACCAGCATTTGTGTTAAGATCCTTTATATTCTCAACTATATTTAATTCTCAAAACTATTCAGAGATAATAACACCTCATCTAAAAGGTCATAAAATATTCTTATAGTAAGTTTATCTTATCAAATGCTGATATATCTGCTTTTGAGCAGAGTGAACTTTAAATCCACCTAGACATATATAGAAGAGGACAGGTCACCTTACTAACAGCCCTGAGTATTAAAAGGATTCAAAGAAAAAGCTTAAATGAATATGATTCTGAAATGCACTGTTGTCAAATGGATACAGTTTGCATTTTTTATTTAATCTTTATTGCATTCTTCTATTACCATTAATTTCTCTTATATCCCCCTACTACCAGCAATCACCACACTCTAGTCCATGTCTACGAGTCCTTTTGTAACAGGCTGTGGGGACTCTGCCTGCACAGTCCCCTTCACCCTCCAATCCACCATGGATGAGAATAAGTCTACCAAAAATGTGATCTGCTTGGGGAGGAAAGATAGCTGATCTCTCAAAGGAGAAGGGACAGGAGCCTGTTCCTCAATGGACTTTTATTGCATTTAATTTGCATAGGAATACAGGGCATATATGCAAAGCTCAACCATTGACAGGCAGTATTGATCAAATAATAGATAACATTCAAAGAACTCTGAAGGCTTATTCTGAGCAGGGTCAGTTAGCTAAAGGGCCAAAAAAACTTTGGGGAAACAGATTCATTTCATGCTTTGACTCTTATCATTTAAATTGAGGGTATTAGCAAAGCAGGTTTCACAGGATTTTGTGCATTCTTTTTTAGGCCTGATCTCCCAGTAAACCCACCTTTTCCAGCACAGGGTCTCACCCACTTCTAGCATTGTTTCAGGCTTACATCAGGCAGGGTAAGTAAGGTAGCCAAGAGATAGGAGACTTCTCAAAGAGAGAATGAGGACTCAAACTAAGTCAAAACCAAGGGGTGAGGGTTTATCACCCTCTTTTTCTATAGCCCCCCAAGTCCTTCCCTGAGGGCCCCTTTTTGAACATACTATCTTAGGTAGTCCCTCTCTTGAGGAATCTCATCCATCATTGGCTAACCAGTTATCCACTCGGGGCCAATCAGGGTGAAGTAAAAGGGGGCAGAGGTGGCCCCCTTGCCAGGGAGATGAGCTTTGTCTCCTTAGTGGCTTATGATCCCAAGGTCTTTCAATCAGCCTTAGCTATGGGGGAGTTACAGTTTCTGAAACCAGGCAAGGTGGTTCCCAACAATGGGGTACAGCCAGGACCCCCGAAAGAGGAGTTTGTAATGGGGTCCAGAACTTGGGGTATCCAGGAAATATAAAAATGTAGAATATCCTCACCCCCATAAGTCTGGACTGGGGGATGGGACACATGAAGCCGAGCCACTGAGAGTTATTTTGCATAACAACAGTTGGCCGGCTTCATACCTGACATGCAAAAAATGGTTATTTTACATGTCTATAACAGATGGCTAGCTTCATAGATATCTTAAATAGCGGTGGCCATGCTTTGAGCCAGGGAGATGGAAGTGACTTCAACCCATGACTTAACTTGGAGGCAGGTTCTCCTGGTTACAGCACCTGCGTGACAGTTTGGAGATGGTTCCCTCCATGCCACTGCACCACTTCTGCCCAAACTTACTATAACAGCCCAGAAAGGCTGGACAAAATATGGGAATACTGGCAGGTGTAATCAATTGCGGGAGGAATTGGAAATGGGGTTGCAGATGGGATTTGCACCAGGATTTAAAACCCAGGCGTGGCAGCCATGCAGGTTCTAACAATGCAGTTTTGGGGGTAGAGAGGGCACTCCCTTTACCACATGTCTTAGGAAGCAGGAAAGCAAGATGCCATGCAGAGCTCTCTCTTAGCAGTTTGGAAGAATGCAGGAGATATGTTGCGGGAAGGAAGGAGGTGAAAGAACTCTTGCTGGTGGGCCATAAGAAGGTGCCACCTGGTTTGGGAGTAAGAACTAGAGATTGTGGCAACACAGCGGACGGTGCTGGGAACCATGGGAGACCTGCCGGCTAAGCACAGATTACTGGGAAGAACCAGGAGCTAGCTGAGCCATGGACTTCTATTTTTTTTCCTGAGATATACGGTACCCCTGACTAGCCTGACTAGGCAAACGGGGGAAGGAAGGAGTGTGTGTGTTTGTGGGTGTTTTAAGGGAATTTAGGATTTAAACAAAGACATTTAGTCATTACTCTAAGTCTGTATAACTTCTGAATAAATAGATCCTTTCCTTTTCAACAAACTCTGGCATTGAGAGTCATAATTCCAATTCCCTGGTGGGGGGCAAAGAATCCACAGTGACAGAGGGCCCCACTAACCCCCAGGTCCATTCTGTAATATTTTTCTCTTTTTGTTCAATCCCTCTACCTCCATCCCCCACTAGTTACCATCCTGTTATCCATATGTGAGTCCATCTCCATTTTCTTTGTTAGTTCAGTTTGTCCATTAGACTCCACATATGAGTGAAATCATATGGTATTTGTATTCCTCTGACTGGCTTATTTCACTTAGCATAATTTTACAATATAATACAATTTTGAGTCAACACTATAATAAGAGATGTAGATTTTACAAATATCACATAAGCATGATTATTGCAAAAACAATATGGATTAGAAAATATTTTGCAATTATAACTTCTTTATCATCTTCACTATATACTGAACAAGGAAACACATTTGAAAATTATGGAATGAACAATTATTAAAGCCATTTCATTGGGTACAACTTTAAAATACTAGAGCAAACACTGCTGCCATCAGCATGATTTTTTTTCTTTTACCTTCCAGTAGTAATGAATCCTCCAAGTTTAATCTAAGCAGTTGATTACTTAGTTATCAACCATTTCCCAGCTTCTCTCACAGACAAGTATGTCATTGACATAGGCCCATCTGTAGAATATGTTAGAAGAAATATGTGTGACTTCTAATGATACTTACCCTGAATTCCTCCACAATCTTTCCTGAGAGATGAAATACAGATAAGTCAATGGGTCCTCTTCATCCATGTAGGTGCGGATACTACTTTGAGGAATGACAGTGCAACAAGAAGAATATAACGGAGTTAGGGTAACCTGGGCCCTTGAAAGACTTGGTTGAGGCCCACTGTTCTAACAGCCTGTATTGCTCAACAACCAACTGCTACGTGAGAAATAAACAACCTGTGTAAACTGCCATTCAAGCAATTTAGCTGACATTTCACTAATAAAATATTAACTATGTTCCCTCTGTTCCCCATTTGTCCCCCTTCCCTCTTCTTTTCTGATAGCATACAAGTCATTCTATGCTCATGCCTAGGGCAAAACATGTGCAAACACACATCAAGGAAAAACAAATTTCCTTATATTAATTACTTACAAAGACACCCTTAGTAAATTTATAGGAATAATAATAGCTAATACTTGGGTAATTCTTGCTATGTGTCAAGCAAGATTCTGGATTTTTACACATATCAAATGTATGTTATACATACAATTATCCTTCCTATCTAGCAATGAAGAAACCAAAGTACAGAGTGGTAAACTAACAAGGATGCAAAGCTAGGGAGTGGATGTATAAGTATTCAGCGCTAGTCTGACTTCAGACTTGAAATAATTCCTAATAAGGAAATCCAGTTTCTAGGCAATAGACATGGAAAAATATAAGTAAGAAACTATAAATATCCCTATCAATGAGAATAGAGAAGGAAGATTCATGCTTAACAGGTAAGATTTAACATGAGGTAAATATTACCAACATTTGAAAAATATCAATAGATTAGAATGTCTACAGTTAGATTTAGATTAGTTAGATTAGAAAAGTCTATATGAAGGATTAGAAATGTTTGGTGGAAAGGTTGAAGCATTGTCTATGAATTATGATTTTCAGAATTTCAGGATAAAAGTAATGAGAAACTGAATAATAACTTCAAAGGGGAGTATAATGTAGCATGTAAGACTTGATCAGTTTTTTAAGAATATGAAAGTATTCTTTTTTAAAGTAAAGAGGGGATATATTGTGAAAACTTGACTATATAGGGAGCAAAAATGTCCATAGGACATGCATTTTTTCTTTTTTGATTAGCATCTATAACTTCTATTAAACTGTGTAGAGGCTCTGGAAAAAGGATCTAAGTCTATGCACATATACAAGAATACCATCTACTTATCTATAGATAAGTGTGTGTGTATGTGTGTGTGTGTGTGTGTGTGTAAAGATATGTGGCTGTTACCTTTCCCTATATAATTATACAGTAACAGATTGACAAATTCCCTCTTTAAAATGCTTCAGAGAATGTGTTTCCGTATCTTTGCTTGCTTTTACTTATCTATTTTGCTAAAATCAATAATGACTTAAAATACCAGAAGAAAATCATTTCAATAAAATCCAAAGCAAACAATTCCAAATCATGTAGACTTACTTGATTACTACATGCTGGAGGGATTCCTGGGAGCACAAAATGTTGTGAATATATTATTATATAGTCTTTACCATTCTCTTTTGCCTTACTATTATAATTTTATAAAAGAACATTCCTCAGTAAAGAGTTAATGTTATGTTTCATGGAATAAAATCATGATTATAAATTTGCCATACAAAGGATAGCCTTTATTATTTCATATTTATTTTGTTTTAATTATTGACTCTATCCCATGTTCTTACTCATTGTGTCTATACTTAAAGACTATATCAAATACTTTCATGTAAGGACTGCTTTTCATATTTAAATTTTTAGCACCACATGATAATCAAAATCTCATTTGCTTGCTATCCTCTAATGTACTTTAAGCATATGTTATAGTCATAATTCCTCCCAAATTGACCTACAAATTACCCTTAATATGATGGTATATACAGAATACATGAAAGCTGCAGGAAAACAAAATAAAAAAAATATGATTCTTGTTATTTGGTTACCAAGAAAGATCAAAGATTTTATATTAAAAACTATTTTTACATTAAAAAAATCAATGTATCACAAAGTAAAATGCAAATTTCACATGACTTTTTCAGAAAAGTATTAAACCTCAAAGAACATTAATAGTTGAAGTCTTCACTTTTAGACATGCTCTCTGGACCCTTGTCAGCCAAACTCTGATCACTTTCTTCTAACTCAGTGATGTGTCCCAGAAAGGAAAAAAAGAAGGAAAAGAAACAAGATGTGGATAAAGATATTTGCATTATGGCTATATCTGTAGAATTATTGTCCTTTAAATTATCCCTCAAATTTACTTATTCAGGCCTTCAGTAATTACATTTACTATTTGTGGAAATCCCACCCTCTTGCTTAAAACAGCTTTGTTCACTGTTCCCTAACAGATTTCCAACTTCTCTATGTGATTTCTTGCTTATTTTGAAAAAAATTGTGATAATATCATATGGGCTTAAGAAATGAAGAAAGAAGAGAAGGTGAAGGGAAGGGAAGAGATCAAGGAAAAGGGAAAAAAGCTGTCTTGTCCTCTCCTTGTCTTGCAAGCCTATCACAACACATGACATGAAATACTAAAAAATCTAATAATAACCTGGAATGTAGCTCACTCCCAAGTTTTTTAATCTTCTGTTTCTCTGATTACATGCATCATTCTGGCTGAAATTGTTAAATAGTTGTCGATCTACTGCACTCTTCCTATCAAAGTTTTTAATGTATACATTTTTCAACCAACCATCCAACCATCTAGTAAATTGATAATTACTATATATAACCTCAAATATCTCCCTAAGGTAGTAATCTCAACGCAGACACAATTTTTGCCTAAACATTCACAAATCTCTTTTTAAGAATATTCTATGACTATTCTAATTTTTTTAAGTTAATATACTTTATAATGATTTTATTAGAAAATACAACCAAAATCTTGGCATTTTTGCATTGTAATCTGGGTATCTGGGAACTTGAATCAATATGTTTCTCAAATAATTTATAATCATTACTCTACATACAGTCTTATTTTTAAATAAGATTAAGTATGTTCATTAATTCATAAGAATTTTAACATAAAGATTAACACATAGTAACATATGAACTGGTAAATGGGTTGTTTCTTTCAATATTTGATCAAAAAAACTAAAATTGTTCACTAAACAAATATTTATTCACTGCTTGCCTGAAACTGAGCTAGAAGATATAGCCAATTAAGAGAATAATAGTCTCCATGCCTTAGAGAAGCTCATGGAGTGGTAGACTGAACCAGGATAAACGAGTTTTGGAAGCTCTCATCCCCTAGACGTACATGGCTGCTTGCATTATTTTTTGTGCTAGTTTCTTCAATCTAATCATAGAAATGTCATGTATGAAACAATGTTGGGGAAACTATTGTGTAATCATTCATGCCTCAGAATCTCCTGGGTTGAGTAAGTGCATGTGGGAGAATGAAATGATAATTACAAAGGTCAGATTGGTGAGAAGGGTCAGGAAATTTTCCAGTAATACACTGGAGGCAAACTCACCATGAAGAATTGATTTCTTCTCTTTGCAGATGACTGGGCAGTGTCTAAGTCACAACAGAATATGTCATTCATGACTTCAGAAGCTAAATTTTGAAGACTTGAAGACTTAGTACAAGCTTACTTAGTTCAGAGAGCTTGGCAGCTTTGATGGTAACTACAACCATAAACAACTGACAGGGTTTATTCCAATTTACTGGCTGGTTGTGTATAGGGAACCGTTCTACATAGCATGGCGAATGTAGCCCAGCCCCTGACTCAGAAAACCAGTGGAGAGCGAGTCAGCATATAGGACCCAAGCCCACGGATAGGTTTTCCCATGGTGAATGAGGCCTGCATTGTACCTAGGCTGCTATGAGGCCTGCTTTTTGCTAAAACTCCCTCACCCTGAATTGAATCAGAAAATGTTGACTGCATATCTTTAAAGTAACTTCCTAAAATCTGTGCTAAACCTCCCAAGGATGGAGTGTAACTAGTCCAACCACTTTTTCCTTTGCATTCGCAAATATCCTTTTTCTTTATAGTAATTAGCAACTTCCGCTCCTTTGTTAATGTAGAAGGTAACCATCTAAAGTGAACCTGTGCATAGTAAATAAGGATTATCCTCAATATAAGATGCCCAGAAAAGCAATAAAAGCTTGTCCAGGCAGGGACCAGGGTGCTCTCTTACTCAGAGAGTGGCCATGCTGTCCCTTTTTCTCCACAGGACTTCTGCAGTCCATGTGAATTTGTTTATCGCATCCCAGCATGGACCCTGCATGCTGGGGTCCACATCAGTTCTGTACCATTCTCTTTCCTGGAGACTTCTGAGTAGTTTGGTTTCCCAGTCTCAGGACACAGGAGTGGGGGTATTTTGAGAGGTTTTACCTTATAATCAGTGTTACCACTGCACCCCGATAAAAATTCATTGCTTGAAGGAACAGAATGTTGAGGATATTTGCATTCATCGATTTTAAGGAATTACTGAAGGGAAAAAATATCAGAGGAAATGAGAAGATTGGTAAGATTTTCTTTGTAATAACAGAGGTGAATACAAATATTAAGAAATACTATTATATAAAGTGAATAGCACTGTATTACAGGAAATTTCAATAACTATGAGAGGTAAAAGAAAGAACAATTAATGATGCCTGCTTATATCTACCCTGTATTTAATTTCCTCTGATTCTGCCTCTGTTCTGCATAGCCCAGATTATATATCACTACATCCATTAGTGCCTTCCCAAAAAGTGTACCTGGAAAAGTGCTGTTGACACACTTCTAATTTTTTATAGTTTTTATTTTCTTATTTATTGCACTTTTCACACTTGACCATATTTTATAATACTTTTCCCTAAAAGAAAAATAATAAGTGAAAGAATAATTGCTTTATAATTACTTAAACTAATTTTCTGATTGTATTTCATCATGTACCTTCACCCAGCTTACACTTGTGATGGGCTTTTAGGTCTACGTACTTTCTTGAGTGAAGTAACAGCACCATTTAGTCCTCACGACTAAGCCAAAATTTTCATATATATTTCAGAACAGTCTGATTATTATCCAGGAATCATGAACACTTAGTTTTCTTCTCTAATTTCCATTAACCAACTAATATACTAATTCATTCTAATGTAATAATGGAAATGTGCATTATTAATAATATGTCCATAGAAAAAAATATATATTAATCTGACATCTAACTTCTTAAATGCAGTGGTTTTTAGAGACGGCTAAGGTTGTTCTGTAGAAGTACCTTGGAGATCATTGTGGAGTACAGGGAGGAGTGAGCATGTTGTAGAAACAGAAATAATGGAAAACTCCTCACCCCAGCGCCACTCAATATTTAATATGATTTAACCTGGCACTATCTAATTAAAAAAAAATAGCTGTTAAAAAATAGTTTGAAAACCACTGGTGTAGTGATTGTAACAAAGGTAGCATCCGATCAATCTCAGTTTTAATCCTTTCTCTACCACTTAGAAGCTTAGTGACCTTGAAATAGTTATTTCAATAGTCCTTTGAGAATAAGATGAATTATCCTGCCTTTCTTCAGGCATGGACAATTTCCCATTCTTCCCAATAAAATTACCAGTCCTAATGTTGACCCACTGAGGACTGAAAATACATTTTGCATTTCTCCATCACTGTGCATGTTGGTTTTATGGGCAGGAATACAATCAGTTAAATAAATTTTCATGATTTCCTGTGGAACATCACTTTACCAAGTACACTAATGCTGCAGCTCTTTTTATGAACTCCAAGACTAATATTCTCTATGATTCATTATTAAAACTTTGTTTCCTGAAGATACAATGATCAAACCAGGTTCTCTGTATCACCCTTCTCAAGGGATGTTTTATTACTTACTTGACTACTTGAAGATTTGGGAAAGGCTCTATAAGGTCTCTCTCATTCAAGGGGCAGGAATATAAGACATTTAGTATCACAAGTATATCAGATGCTTAATTTTACATAGAAAGTGACAAATCAAGACCAACTCACACTTTTAATATCTCACCTAAAATTTCAATTTTATGTAAATTGGTTTCAACTTGTAAGCCTAATGGCGAGCACATTCATTATGATAGTTGAATTAGATATTTTAGAGCTAAGCCTAAAATCATGGCTTTCAATTTAAAATGCAAATAATAAACTAAATAAAAATGTTTTATTTAACTAATGGAAAATACCTTAAAATATACAAATGTCTGTATTTTCTGTTAAAGTCAGAATGAATGGTATATTTGCTATTTCATGTTTAGAATATTTTGATATTAAATCCTATACATAACACCATAGTGGTTCTTATGAACATTGTTGATGAAGAGAAAATGATCATTCAGTGAAAATGCTATCATGGCAAGATGCTATAATAAATCTAATAAATGAAAATTCATTTCTACATTGTGATAGAAATAAAATATAATTAAAAACTATTATAAATAGAAATATGATAGACCTATTAAGGCTAGTTATTTTTAATATTTGCAAATTTAACAATATTGCATATGTCATATATTCCTAGTAATACAGCTAAAATATATTTATTTCTAGCAGAAATAAGTATTATGTCAGGTATAGCCTTCTCAAATTCTTGTTTCTTGCTCATATATCAATTTCATCATTATGTTACAATTACCCAAGCTTCTTTTCATAATAATCTTGAGACAAATAACCTAAATTGTTAAAATAGTGTTGTCTGCATGATTTCTTTTGGCAGACCTCATTGATTTCAAAGTTCAATGGTCATTAATTGCCAGTAATATCTTCTAATCCAAGTAAAATTGATTATAGTTCAAGTGATTTTTCTATATTGTTTAAGAAAAAACTGACCCCAGTCTCGAAGCTATGACATTATTAATTTCATTCAACTACTCTCAAAGCAATTAGTAATCAATTTCTCTCCTGCTCTTTCTAATTTATGCCATAATAAGGACAAAATTGTCTGCTCCGTGTCAGAGACAACCACTGAAAATGAGAACCTTTAGTGTTAACAAAAACCTTGTGTTTATGGCTTTGGGTTTTCAAAATTTAAAAGTAAGAATCATGCAGGTTTAATTCAGTGTTAAAATCAATTAGGCAAGATGTGCCAAATGCCCTTTTTAGCTGGGTACACATTTGTAACAACTTTATTGATTGCATCTGCTAGTATCATCTATAAACCAAAGATGCACCATTGACTTACCTTCACATTTGACCCAGCAGGTCGCGGAAGTACAAGGGCAATTTTCTGCAAGACAAAGAAGACAAAGGGTATTTTTTTCTGTTTTGTGCTTCAACTGCATGAAGAGTGAACTTAAGTCTCAACATGCTTAACTACATCATGGGTTTTTTTAGACTATAAAGTCCTCATGAAGACAAAGGGCATATTTTCTTCATTTCATTTTGGAAATTTACCACTGCCAGTATGTTGAAAGCCATAATATTATTAATAATATTTATAAATTGTTAAGTGATGAAAAAGGAACATGGTACTTTTCATTTTATTGTCTCATTTAGCTTTAATGCCATAAAACCATAACTGGTATAAAAGTCTTTAGTAATGAAAAAATCTCAAACTTCACATATTGACAATTGGGGGAAATGAATTTCATGCTGCTTCCTGATGCAGGGGTAAGTTCAAAACATATACTATTTCTCTTGCACCTAATGGATTTCATTTCCAATATACTGCTCTTCAAAAATTTTATTTTATTTTTATTTGTCAGTTACTGTTGACATTCAATATCATTTTATATTAGTTTCAAGTATACATCATAGTGATTTGACATTTATTTAATTTAAAAAGTGATCCCCCCTTATAAGTCTTAGTAGCCACCTGAGCCATATATAGTTATTTCAATATTATTGACTATTTTCCTTATGCTATACTATACATCCCATAACTAATTTTTTAGTGAGGCTGAGAGAGAGAGAGAGAGAGAGAGAGAAATTTGTTGTTCCATTTATATATCCATTTATTGGTTGCTTTTTGTATGTGCCCTGACTGGAGATCAAACATTGGAGATTACAATTTTGGCATATCAAAAGGACACTCTTAACTAACTGAGCTACTTTGCCAGGGCCTATTTTAAAACTATCAATTTGTATTTCTTCATCCTTCCACTAGTTGCCTAAACTCCCTCTTAATCTAGCAACCATCAGTTTGTTCTCTATATGTGTGAGTCTGTTTCTGTTTTGTTTGTTCATTCATGTTGTTCTTTAGAATCCATATATAAGTGAAATCATATGGTACTTGCTGTTCTCTGTCTGATTTATTTCACTTAGCATAATACCCTCTAAGGTCCATCCCTGTAGTTGCAAATGGTAAGATTTCATTCTTTTTTGTGGTTGAGTAATATTCCATTGTATATTATGTACTATTACTTTTTTGTCCACTTACATATTAATGAACACTTATGTTGCTTTACATCTCAACTATTATAATTAATGATGCAGTGTACATATGAGTGCCTGTATCATTTTGATTCAGTCTTTTGAATTTCTTCAGATAAATACCCAAAATTAGAATATCTGGGTAATAGGTAGTTTTATTTTTAACTTTTGGAGGAACCTGTGCACCATTTTCCACAGTGATTGCACAGATTTACAATCACATTAAGAGTGCACAAGGGTTCTCTTTTCTCCACATTCTTGCCAGTACTTGTTGTTTGTTGATTTTTTGATAATAGCCATTCTAACATGTATGAGGTAATATTTCACTGTGGTTCCATTTTTAATTTTTAATTTTGATTGTATTTTTCCATTACTATTTATCCCCCTTATGCCTTCTTCCTCCTCCACCTCGTCTCCTCACCCCTGCAATCACCACACTGTTGTCAGTGTCCATGAGCACTTTTTCTTTTTGGCTTGATCCCTATAACCCCCAGCACCGCTCCATAGAGTGGCAGCCTGCTCTCTATCTATGAGTTTGTCTCTATTTTGTTTATTAGGTCAGTTTGTTCATTGGATTCCACATCTGAGTGAAATCAAATGGTATTTGTCTTTCTATGACTGGCTTATTTCACTTAGCATAATATTATCCTTTCTCTGATGAATAATGACATTGAGCAACCTTTCATGTTTTTTTATAGGTCTATCTGCCATCTGTATGTCCTCTTTAGAGAAATGTCTACTTAGATCCTCTGCCCATTTTTAACTCTACTGTTAGTTGTTTTTTTTTTTTTTTTTAGTGATATACTGCACTAATTCTTTATAAATTTTGGATATATTAACCCCTTATTGGATGTATCATTGGCAAATATCTTTGCCCAATCAGTAGGATGTCCTCTTGTTTTGTCTTAAACAAAATTTTTAAATGATCTCTCAAATTTAATCAACTTATGCTCAACCCAGAGTCATTATGTGTATCTTCCTCTATCCAACTACATTACAGAGAGGTATTACTGGACTGAAATATTAACTTTAATAGTAAAAGAAGTATATAATGTAAGATAACCCTGTGCTATACTGTATATCTGTAAACATTTAGTCAATTAGAAAAGAAGTTTTAAGAAATTCTTGTGGTATGTACTGTGGACACATAAATAACTGTAACATGTAATGGTAAGAGCAGTTATAAACAAGAACAAAGCACTATGAAGGGCAGGCGCAAGGTGAATGCAGATGATTTAAACAGAGTAGAAACTGGGGTGTATGTGTATTTTAAATGTATTAAACTTTCTCGTGAAATATCACTTTGATCCTATTTTCTCTCTTCTCTCTCACTGGGACTCCAATTCTTAGTATATTAGAACTTTTCCACTGTCTCAATGTTTCTGATACTCTTTTCTCTTGTTTCCCTCACCTGTTTTGTTCTAAATGATTCAAATTACAAGTTTCTATTGACCTCTGTTTCTCTCTTTTAATTCACTAACTCTCTTTTTAATGGCTCCACATACAATTATATACTGAATTCTTAATTATATTTTTCAGTTATAGATTTCTCTTTTGATTTTTTAATAATACATAATCCAACTATCTGGTGAAGTTCTCTACCTTGTCATGTCCCTTTTCAATGTGTTTATTGCAAGTGCTTCAAATCCATGACTTACAAGGCCAGTTATTGGGGGCACCTGTCAGTGGCATTGCCTCTTGGTTCTGATTCTTGTTCTGTAGGGTGATTTTTGATAGAATGTCAAGCATTTTATCATCTCTTTCAAAAAAGGCTGGATCTTATTTTCTGGTATACAAATAGGACAGGAATGGAATGGATAATCTAAGTAAAGACTGAGCAGACCAGATGCTGGACTGGTGTTCTGGTCAAGCCCTGCCTCTGAAAGTGTAGTGCCCCAGAAAAGCACCAGAGAGCCTGGGAAATTTGCCAAGCTTCTCCTCTTTGGAAGTTTCTGAATTCTAATATCTGCCTTTTCAGCACTATAAAATTTCTCTGAACTACCATCCATTTCAGCAATATTTTTCTTAGTTTTACAGAATTACTAATCTGTAAAAGCCTTGTGGGGGAAACTGCTGATGTGGGTCTCACTTCCCCTTCATCTCCCTTCTTACAAAAATATCAACCTTCCCTCTCAGCCTTTGAGTCCTGTCTACTTTGGTCATGCCACATTCTCTTCTTTGCTTCCCCAGCACTATGAGACTGATGGAACTTGTGGTTTGTCAGATACATAGCTATAGCTACCTGGTATTCTCAGTAATACCAGGTATTCCCTGCAGGTATTCCCTGCTCTAATAATAGGTAAATGAGCAGAGGAAAAACTGCTTGCAAAATGTCAACTCACACTCTGTTATTCTTTCTTTCTGCAATCTTACCTTCAGAACCTTTTTGTCTTAGCAGCTCTCTGGTGAATTCAGGAATATCTTTTCTACTTTTTATTGATAGAAGCATTAACCTGATAGAAGATATTCACTGTGTCCAGAAGCAAGAGTCCTAGACAGTTCATTTGGATAACAAAGGTTTATAACCTTTGGGAAGAGAATAGATGATAGAGTAAGAAAATTCAAATTGTGATGGAGCATATACACCATATTCAAGCATACAATCTTTACAATGATATTTGGTTGAAGATATTTAAACAATAGAAGCTATACTAGATTTACATTTAAAAAAAGACAACACTTTTCACCATGGCAGATTGAATGGAGGGCTATCAGAATAAAAATTGTTGATGAAAGACAATAGGCAAGAAATAATATGTTAATATAATGACCATCACTTATCTTTTATATGCTAAACGCAGAAAGTTTGCAGACATTTATAACCTATAGTCTTATAATTAATTAACTTGTATGTAATAGAAAACTTCATTTATGTTTCTTATATAAATGTTTAATATTTTCTCACTAACTTTTTTCCAGGTTTATTGAGATATAATTGACATATAACATTATATACAATATACATGATAATTTTATAGATGTATATATACTACAAAGTGATTACCACAATAGGTTAGTTGATACATCTATTACCTCACATTATTAACTTTTATGTGTGTGCGCCATCTTTCTGACTGCACATCCCTAGACTTTTTCTTAGTATCTTTCTATCAGAAAGGTACTCTGTGATAATCCACCTTCTAGTGCAGATTGGAAAACTAGGCCAATGAAAATTCTTCAACATGTGCTTTCCTGGGTTGTCCAATGATTGTTTCCAATCCTATTAGCAAGAAGGATGCATATGTGGCTAGTTTCCAGGGGCCAGGTCTGGAATGCTCAATGTTCAACCCCTACAAGTGAGTATAGAGCCAAAGGAAATGAAACTAATATCTTGAAGAGCAATCTGCACACCCTTGTTCATTATAGAGAGGCAAGATAGCAAAAAGCTAGGAAAATTCCTTGTCAAGTGGAATGAGGGAAACTGAGGCAAGATAATTAAACAAGGCTGAGCAATTAACAGCCTGCTAATAAATTGCAAGATCTTATCTTCCCTAGCCAAGGACACCTAGGAGCAGATGATTTATATCCCTCTCCTCTCCAGCCAGAGAGTGAGTAGCTTAAATCATCCTAGTCAAGAAGAGGCATAACAGATATGGACCAAGTGCTATTAGTGCCAGTCAAACTCCAGAACAGATGAAGTTGGGGAATAAATAATGACAATCCTTGAAAGATTACAAAGGCCCAGAGTTCTTTTAACGTTCACTGAGGGGAGGAGGAATGTTAAAATAGGCAGTTAATTAGATGATTAACAAAAGAAGAGAAAGTGAATGGAACAGTCTCACTAGGGAGTAACCAACATTGTTCTGCCCAAGGTAGCCTAGTCAAGTAGACAGGAAAGACAGCTTTATAGCCACCCCAGAAGGTAAGTGGCATCATTCCAGTGGCTGAATGTGTGCACAATAGAAGCAGAACTTGGATGCATGCACAGGAGGAGCCAAAATAGCAACCATAAATAAGGGGAGAACAAAGCCTGTGAAAATCTGGAGAAAAATGGATAGGGGAAGGACACAGTCCCTGGAAAATCCAGGAAAGAGATTGGATAGAGGGAGGGCACAAGCACAAGCCTGGGGAAAGCCAGGAAAGAGAATGGATAACCTGAAAGAGAGTCGGTTCTTTTCAAAGCCCAAGGAAATATATGGAAGCTTAGCAAGAGCCTCGGGGCAGCCCTTCCCCTCTCACCTGCATACTCTCTGCCTCTCTGAGAGTGTACTATATCTCTTGGCTCTGTTAAACCTTGCCACTTTCACAAAACTCCTATATGAGGGTCCCTAAAATTCTTTTCCTGAGACAATATTGAAGAACCTATTTCCTCTGATAACAGCACCATTATTCACAATTGCCAAGATACGGAAACAGCCTAAGTGTCCATCAAGAGATGAATACATAAATCGTGATACATATTTGCAGTCATAAAGAAAAGCAATCCTGCCATTTGCAGGAACCTAGATGACCTGGAGGATATTATGGCAAGTGATATAAGTCAGTATAAGCCAGACTCAGAAACACACACACACACTAAAAAACTTTATGATCTTACTTATATGTGGAATCCAAAGTAATCAAAGCTGTAGAAACATAATAGAACAATGATTGCCAGGGCAGAGATGTAGGAGAAGTGAGAAGGTGTTGGTCAAAAGACACAAAGTTGTAATTATGCAAGATGAATAAATCTAGAGATCAAATATACAGCATGATGACTGTAGTTAATACTGTGTTGCATATTTGAAACTGGCTAAAAGAGATTTTAGGTACTCTTACCATTAAAAAGATAACTATGAATAAATGGGCATGTTAACTAGCCTGATAATAATCATTTCATTATGAACATGTGTACCAAGTCATGTTGTATACATTAAATATGTATAACTATTATTTAAAAAATAACAAGTAAATAAAATAAATAATTTTAAAATGTTCACAAGTTTTGTTGTGTGATTAAGACTTTAGGGGAATGAGATTAGAAGAAAGGAGACCAATTCAAAGACTGTTGCAGTTACACATGCAAGAAGGCTGTCAGTAGCTTGCCCCAGAGTGTTAAGAGTTGCAGACGGTGAAATGCTGTGCATCCCATCTACCTGGGGTCTGAGTAAAAATGTGGAAAAGTAAAACACAAAAACTTTAATAACCAATACTGAGATGAATAGAGCTATAAGCAGAGCATCTCTGAAAAAGATCAGAAGACTAACTTTGAATATGATCAATAAGGAATACCTAGTAGGCACAAGAGTAAAGATATTAATATAGAAAATTGTACTATGACTGTCTAGGGTTTCAGAGCAAGGTCTGGACTGAAGATATAAATTTTAGGGAGTTTGATAGGTAGAATAAACTTAAAGCCAGGTTACTACATGAATCACTGAAGGAATGAGTTTTGATAGAAGGAGAGAGGACAAGAATTGATCAACCAGTGCCTCACAATATAGGTGAATCCCAAAAGAAAGACAGGTCTTGGCACTCAAGTACCAAGGAAGAGAGGAAGGTTAACTATGTTAAATCCTGTTGTCTGGTTAAGTTAAGTGAGAACTAAAAACTTCCCATTAGATTTACCTGAATGGGAGCCATTAGTAAAACTATCAAAAAAAATTTTTTTGGTCATTGTGTCATATTGAGATTTTAACAGAAAGAGGATTTAAAAGACACCAGGAGAGGAACAGGAGAAAGTGTTTATGGCCAATCGTTTGGGGAATTTTGGTACAAAAGGACAAATAATTCTTTAAAAAACATATCTCCTAGTGAGTAAACAATGCACTTGTCTAAAAAGAATTATTCTAAAATGTTATTATCCTCAAAAGAGGGGTTAAAATGATCAAAGAACGTTATAAGTAATATCTGGAAGTAGATAAGTATTAGCTTATTACTGGACATTTAATAAACTAAATGAAGTTTATTAAACTCCATTTTCTCTACTGGAATCCTTAAAATAGAAACACATCTTCACATATTTCTTATTCAGATTTTGAAAATGAAATAGAGAACAAACCGACAGTAATCAGAGGGGAGGAGGGAAAAAAATAATGGGGGGAAACAGGGGAAGGTTCATCAAGGAACATGTATAAAGGACACATGGACAAAGCCAAAGGAGGGTAGAGTCGAGGGTATAAGGTCATTAAAACTGTAAACATTTACGAATTCATTCAAACTCTACATGTCTATTATTTTAATAACTATAAAAATTTATACCAATAATTTAGGTTTCCACAAAGTTTTCATTGACTTTAGAGATTGTAGGATCAATATTTACCAATATTAAATACCAACAATAATGTGAACATTAATGTATAAATCAGCTTTAAAAAAACTTCTGATTTTATTTTTTAATCAATCATATGAGAAAATATGGCTCATGCTTAATTCATTTCTGAATGAATGCTTTTTCAAAATGACATTATAGTGACCTTTAGATACTAATTTCATTATAGTAATTGTAAGAAATATATGAGGATTTAAAAATTATTTTCCACTGAGTTACATCAATTATGTTACATATTACATCAGGTAGTTTATTAATTACCTGAACCTAGGCAATGATAGTCAACCAAATCTAGCAGTGAGAAATTTTAATAACTTGAATATATAAATATATGACACTTTCAAGAATGTTAATTTAACTTTTTAAAATATCAAAACAAATTTTAAGAGAACAAATGAATTGATTTTGGAGGTAGGAGTGGGAGTAGCTCTTTAAACAAAAGAGCATTATAAATTATATGGTGCTAAACACATGTCACTTTTATTATTATACTTGTGGCCGTATTGTATTAAAAGAAATATTCAAATAAAAAATAAATTACAAAGACATATATATTTGAATGTTTTTGTTAGTAGCAAAAAACTCTAGTTTCAGAATGATAAAAACTAGGCTTCCTCCAAAATTCTTAAACTTTCTTCTGAAGTAAAATTGGGAAAGTTCAATATGTCTGTAAGAATAAATGTTCAACAATAATGGGTATAAGACCTATCTATTGTGACTGAGTAATGCTTGAAGAACACTGAAACATTTTATGTGACAGAAAAGACCAATTATAGTGTCCAGAAATGGGTACAAGCAAAAGACACACTGAACTGAAAGAAATGCTTTATTATTTTATTTATACATTTCAAACAGCACCTTTGCCTCAAATTTCCTTAAACTGTGACTCAATTTATGTCAAATAAGAGTAAAGAAAAGGATTTTTTAAATAAAATCATTAAGATCAGGACCTACTGAAATAGTATGGTGAATGTGTAGTTTCAGAACATAGAAACATAAAAATATTTGGTATCTTTAGAATTTTTATTGAATTATTTAATATAGAAAAATGTGAAATTGAGATTACAAGAATCATACAGTAGATACTCAAACTTTGGGGTCTACTTTTCCCCATTATTTTTTCTGAGATATATTTAGTTTTCTATTACATAAATATACTACAGTTATGCACACTACTACTGATGGATACCTGGGTTATTTTCATTTTAAAGGATATATACACCTACCTTTGTGGAATACTTAACCAAAAACGTAATTGTGCGGTCTTAGGGTACATATGGTTTTAGCTTTAGAGATAGTGCCAACACTTTATACAAGTTATTTGTACAAACTTACTTTGCCATGGCAGTTATGATAATTAGTTTTTCTCACATGGTATTAATAAATGACATTGTCTGCATTTTTAAATTTAATCATTCTGTTGGTATATAGAAATTTGCATTTTGGTTTAATTTACATTTCCCTGATAACTAATAAAGCTGAGTCCCATTTCAAAGGCTTATTTATCTTTTTGTTGTTGTTACATGAAGTGCCAATTGAGATTTCCTTTTCATTATTTTATTAGGTTGTTGAGACTTCTTGTTCATTATTTTCCTGGTTGTCTATTCACCTTATTGATGTGAAGGATTTTTAAATATAGATTTGAGTTTTGTGATATGTATGTATCAATACACATCAATATGGATACATCCATATGGATATAAAAGTTTTGGACATGAATCTTTTCAGTCTGATTTTGGCTTTGTTTAGTGAACGGAATTTCTTAATTTTAATACATCCTAATCTATCAGTTTTCCATTCATTATTTTCTTTCCTGTTTAAGAAATCTTTACCTATAACAAAGTTAGAAAGATAATCTGTTTTCTTATAGAAGTTTTACTTTTATACCTTTCATATTCAGGCTATGACTTATCTGAAGTTAATTTTTGCCTATGGTATACAAGATTAATGTTTTTTTTCCCCAGAAGGATATCCAATAGTCACAGAACATTTTATTTTAAAGGGTCATATTTATTCCATTGCATCATGATGTCACCTTAGGCATAAATAATTGACCATATGTGTGTTCTTATTTTTGACCATATGTGTGTTCTTATTTTTGAATGTTCTACTATGTTCCATTTACTTCTCCATTATCATACAGATAACCGATACTAATCTCATAGCTGTATGTAAATATTGATACTTAGTCACATAAATTCTTCGGCTTTGTTCTTTCCTATAAAGATTGTCTTTATACAAGAAATGTATCTTAAAATCTAGAATCAGCTTGATAATTTCCACAGAACAACTGGGTATATTGATAGAATTTGCAATGGATCTATAGACTAATTTGGATAAAATTTTAATAATTTGAAATTATCTCAACATTTTGCTTTATTACTAGTCACTAATATTCATGTTTTCTCGAAAGCTTTTTAAAAATATATTCTATTTATTTGTTGCTGATTATTTCTATTATCTATTTCTGTATCATACAAACCATCCTTAAACTTACCCTTAAACAAGAGAATATTGATTGTTCACAAATCTTATATACATGCAGGAACATGGAGGAAAAATAGCTTCAGCATCTCTAGAGGTCAGCTGGCCTGGTCAAAAGCACTTTATTCTGGCTGCTGGCATTTCTGTCTATCACAGGAAAGGATGCACACTTTATTGGGAGAAAGAACATAATATAATTCAGAATCTTTATGTTTTAAAAAAGATTTAAAAACACAGTATTTTTTTAAAAACTTGAAATACCCAGATAGTAGGACCAAAACTGAGACATTAAAATCAAAAATAGATATTAGCTGAAGTTTGATAAAGAATCTACTGTTAGCTGACAAAGTAACAAGATTATCTTCCAGCAAATAAAAAGATGAAATATCTCACCAGAGATTTAGAATTAATTTTGTAAAAAATGAAATGCAATTATAATTTAAAATATATGAAGTGCTACTTAAAAAGCATATTTATTTCTTTTTATTTTATTTATTTATTTCTAGAGAGACAAAAAAAGAGGAAGAAAGAGAAGGAAAGAAACATCAATGTATGGTTGCCTTTCATGTGCCCCCAACTGGGGACCTGGACCACAACCCAGGTATGTGCCCTGATTGGTAACTGAACTAGCAACCCTTTGGTTCTCAGGCCAGTAATAAACCTATTGAGCCACACCAGTCAGGGGTATCTGTTTCTTAAAAAGTAAAAAAGTATCCTCACTAAGTTTCTTGAGCATACTTTTATAACCACTGTTTTGAACTCTGCACCTGATAGATCACTTATCTCCATTTCATTTGTCGTTCTTTTTATGGAGCTTTGTTCTGTTCTTTCATTTGGGCTGTTTCTTTGTCTCCTCATTTTGGCAGCCTCCCTGTGCTTGTTGTTACATATTAGGTAGAGGTGCTTTGGCTCTCTCTTTTGGTAGTGTGGCCTAATATAGAAGGTGTTCTGTAGGGTCCAGTGACACAACCTTCCCTATCACCCAAGCTGGGTACTTAAGGTGCACCCTCTGTGTGGGCTGAGTACACCTTCCTCTTACAGTTGAGCCTTGATTGCAGTTGGCAGGTCAATGGCAGAGATTTACCCAGGTGATCACTGATTGCTCTTGGCATGTCAATGGGAGGGACTTTTCCAGGTCAGTCAGCTGCAAGGACTGGTTGTAACCACTGACCACCAACCTCTGCCCTCCATGGAGGATCTGCTGTTCAAGGGCAGGGTGGTGGTTCTCTGATGTGGTCTGTAGTTGTCCACTGGGTGTGTAGGCTCTGGAGTTTACTGGATAGTGTACACCAAGATCAGCTACCACCTGTGTTCTGCCCTGCCATCCAGCATGAGCTACAAAGCAATCTACAGATGGCTGCTACTTGTGTTGGGTTTAGACATTCCCAGGTGATGCCAAGCTGTGAACCTAGGCTGGCTGCTGCTAGTGCCAGGCTTGGGGACATTTAGCAAGAGGTACAGGAGCTGGGGACTTGCTGAGGGTGGTTGTTTGAGAAGATTTAGGAAAATGTGAAGGATGACCCAACACCAGCCATTCATATGGAAAAGCCACTGTTAACGATTTGGGATGAGCCTCAAGAAAACACCAGGATGGGGCAAATGTGTAAAACATGTTGATGGAGTCTCAGAAATGACTCCTGCCTGCCAGCTGTGTGGTTTTATGGGGGAAACATTCAGAAAAGGAAAAATGGCCTCTGCCTATCATTCTGTCCAGTAGAAAGCTGTCCCCCAGATCTTGCCCTGATACCAGACATCTTGTTCCTCCCCATATGCCACTGGTGCCCTTCTAGCTGCTACCATAGTGCTGGAAGTCAGATGGAGTAAGTCCATGTGTGAGTCATTGCCAGATGGGAGGGAGTTTGGGGGGAATGGGTTAGAGGTGAAGGGATTAAGAAGTATACATTGGTAGTTACAGAATAGCCATGGGGATGTAAAGTACAGCATAGGAAATGGAGTAGCCAAAGAACTTATACATATGACCCACAGACATGAGCAAAGGTGTGGGAATTATCTGAGGGAATGTGAGCTAGTGGGTGGAAGAGGGAAAAGGGGGGAAATGGGAAAACTGATTACAACATAATCAATAAAATATAATTTTTAAAAATTGTCACAGGCTAAAGAGAGAACAAATAAGTTGTTTCACAAAAATAAATTGGAGACATTCCCTAAAAATACTCTGCCATTAGAATAAAATATAGTATATAAATAGACTAAACTCTAATCAAAAGACATAGGGTGGCAGAATAAATTTTTTAAAAAATGATCCATCAATATGTTGCTTACAAGAGACTCACTTTAGATTGAGGGACACACATAGGTTGAAAGTGAAGGGGAAATAAAAAAATATCCTATGCAAATAGAAATAAAAAGAAAGCTGGGTAGCAGAACGATATTAGATAAAATATACTTCGAAAGAATAAAAGACTAAAAAGAACATTACATTATTTTAAGGGGATCAATTCAAGAAGAGGATACGGCAATTTGAAATACCCAGCATAGGAGCATAATGGACATAAAGGCAGAAATTAACAGTAATACTGTAATAGTTGGGGCTTTAATGCTCCACTTACTTGAGTGGATATATCATCCAGACAGAAGATTAATATGGAAACTATGTCCTTAAATGCCACATTAGAGTAGTTTGACCTTAAAGACATTTCTAGAACATTTTATCCAAAAACTGCAGAGTACACATTTTCACATTTTTCTCAAGTATACATGGAATATTTTCCAGAATAGTTAACACACTAGGCCAGAAAACAAGCTTCAATAAGTTAAAAAATATTGAAATTATATCAAACATATTTTCTGACCACAATAACAAGAAATTAGAAATCAATTAATGGAAAAAAACCATAAATACATGGAGATTAAACAACATGCTTCTAAATGACAAGTGGATTAAAGAGGAAATCAAAAACTACCTTGAAACAAATGAAAATATTTTGAAAACCTGACAAAATTTACAGAATGAAGAAAAAGCAGTTATAAGAGAAAAGTTTACAGTTATGCAGACTTACTTAAAGAAGTAAAAACAAGTCCCAAATAATCTCAACTTACACCTAAAGAAACTAGAAAAAGAGGAACAAACAAAACCCAAAGTAAATAGAAGAAAGGAAATAATAAAGATCAGAATGGAAATAAATAAAATAGAAAAACAATAGAAAAGATTAATGAAGCTAAGCTAGTGCTTTGAAAGGACAAATAAAATTGACAAGCCTATAGTAAGACTTGCAAGCAGAAATGAGAACACAAATAAATAAAATCAGAAATGAAAGAGGAGAGATTATATCTGACACAACAGAATTACAAAGGATCATTAAAGAACACTAAGAACACTTACATGCCAACAAATTTGACAGTTCAGAAGAAACAGATAAAATTTTAGGGTCATGCAACCTTCTAGACTAAACTAAGAAAAAACAAAGAATCTGAACAGACCAATTACTGCCAATAAAATTGAAGCAGTAATCAATACACTCCCACAAAAGCCCAAGACAAGACAGCTTCACAGGTGAATTCTACCATTTAAAAATAATTAATACCAACTTTTTTCAAACTATTTCAAAAAATCATAGAGGAAGAAATGCTTCTAAACTTATCCTTCAAAGCCAGCATTATCTTTATGCCAAAATCAGACAAAGACACTACAAAAAATAAAGAGAATACAGGCTAATATCCCTAATGAATAGACATGACAAATTCTCAACAAAATATTAGCAAAATGAATCAAAGGATTATATGCCATGATGAAGTGGGATTTATATAAGGGATGCAAACAAATCAATTCATTTATTGCATCAATAAAACCAAGGATTAAAAAAAAACTATGATTATCTCAATAGATGCAGAGAAAGCATTTGACAAAATTCTAAATTCCTTTATGATAAAAACTCTCAACAAAGTGGGTATAGAAGCAATTTAACTCAACTTGACAAAAACTACATATGACAAGCCCATAGCTAACATCATACTCAATATTAAAAAGGGTAAAGCTTTTCTTCTAGAATCAGGAACAAGTAAAGGCTGCCCACTGTAACCACTATTATTCAATATAGTACTGGAAGTCCTAGTCATAGCAATCAGACAAAAAATAGAGAAGTAGGAGGAAGAGGAGGGAGAGAAGGAGAAAGAAAAGAAAGGAATAAAAGGCAACCAAATTGGAAAGAAAGATGTAAAACTGTTACTATTTGCAGATGACATAATACTATATATAAACAACCCTAAAGAATTCATCAAAGCCTTAATAGAAATAATAAAAGAATTTAGTAACAAAGCAGAATACAAAAGTAATATATAGAAATATACCACATTGCTATACACTAATAATGACAATCAGAAAGAAAAATTAAGGAAATATCCCATTTACAATTGCATCAAAAAGTATAAAATAGCTAGGATTAAATTTAACCAAGAAGGCAAAAGACTTGTACTCTGAAAAATATGTCATTACATAAGGAAATTAAAAAGAACACAAATAAGTGGAAAAATATTCCAGGCTCATGAATCTGAAGGATTAATATTGTTAAAGTGATAGTACTACACAATGCAATCTATAGATTCAATGTAATTCCAATCAAAATACCAACTTTCTTCTTCTCAGAAATAAAGCAAATAATCCTACATTTTTATGGAACCACAAGAGACCCTGAGTAGCCAAAACAATCTTGAGAAAATGAACAAAGTTGGAGCATCATACTTCCTGATTTCAAACTATACTACAAAGCTATAATGGTCAAAATAGTAAGGTACTAGAACAAAAACAGGCATACATATCAATAGAACAGAATACAAAGCCCACAGAAAAATCCTAACTTATTTGGTCAACTAATCTATGACAAAGAAGGTAAAAATATACAATGAAGTAATGAGAGTCTCTCCAAAAAGTGATGTTGGGAAATCTGGACAGATACATTTAAAAAAGAAAAAAAAAAAAGGAAGAAAGAAAAGGAAACAGCATCACTCTCTTATACTATATAAAAATAAATTCAAAATGGGTTAAGGACTTAAATGCAAGGCCTGAAACCATAAAATTCCTGTAAAAATATAGGAAGTAAACTATTTAACATTAGCCTTAGTAATGTCTTTTTGGATATGTCTCCTCACACAAGGAAAACAAAAGCAAAATTAAGCAAATGGGACTTCATCAAACTAAAAATTTGTGTACAGTGAAAGAAACTTTCAACAAAACAAAAAGACAATCTACTAAATGGAAGAATATTCACAAATAATATATCCAATAAGGAGTTCATATCCAAAACATATTAAAAACTCATACAATTCAACAACAAAAAAAATCATTGAAAAATTGGCAGAGGACATGAAGTGATATTGCCCCAGAGAAGACCTACTGACGGCCAACAAACATATGGGAAGATGCTCAGCATCACTAATTATCAGGGAAATGAATATCAAATCCACCATGAAATACCATCTCACACCAGTCAAAATAACTACTACCAAAAAGTCAACAAATAATGTTCTGGCATGGATGCTGAGAAAGGAAACACTTATGCATTGTTGGAGTGATTATAAATTAGTAGAGCCACAATTGAAAACAGTATGGAATCCCTCAAAAAATTAAAAATAGGTATTCTATATGACCCAGCAATTTCATTTCTAGGTATTTATCCAAAGGGCAAAAACACTAATTTGAAAAGATCTATGCACCCCTAAGTTCATTATAGCATTATTTACAATAGCCAAGATATGGAAGAAACCTAGGTGTCCATCGATGGATGAAGAGATGGCATGTATGAACAATAGAATATTAGCTACAAAAAAAAGAATGAAACTTGCCATTTGTGACATGAAAGGATCTAGAGGGTATTATGCTAAGTGAAACAGATTAGGCAGAGAAAGATAAATACCATATGGTTTCACTTATATGGAATCTAAAAAAGTAAAACAAACAAGTGAGTATAACAAAACAAAAACAAAATCATAAATACAGAGACCAAATAAATGGTTATCTGAAAAGAGAGGGTGGGGAGATGAATGAAAAAGGGAAGGTGAATATAGGAAATAATATTGTGATAAGTTTGCACAGTGACAGATAATTAATATAGTGGTGTGATCACATTATAAGGTATAAAAAATGCCAATCACTACATTGTACACCTGAAACTATAACCAATACTGTATATAAACTATACTTAATGCTTTTTAAAAAAAATTAAATAATAAAATATGTTAAGTTATTTTAGCTCAAAATCCATACTAAACATTCTAAATTAAAATTTTAAAAAATGATACAATTCGATATATAAATTACATCTTAAAAATATACTTTAACTTGGCTTTGTATATGGTAGTTGATTGATCAAGATTTTAATTCTAACAATTGTTAGTCATACTAGCCTGAGCAATATATTCATTGATTAGCATCAACTCTCATCATCTAAAGGAGAATATAAATTCAGCCCATTAGAGATCCATATCAGTTATTCTGTTAGAAGCTCACTGGCAAGAGTTTCATCACTCCATATAGGCCCTGGAGTGGTGAGTAAAGACCATCCTATTCTTCAATTTATGTACAAGGTTGCATGAGTGATTATGGTTGCTCTGAGTTCTTAACTGACAGTGATATCTGGCTAATAACCAAGGAAAGGCCCAAGAAACCAGCCTCCCTCCATCTGCTATATGATAAACACATTGGAGATATGTGGGAGAATTTTTTACAAAAGTGATGAGTTTTTTCAGTCTGAATACACTACTAAGCTCTTAAGAAACAACAACAAAAATATCCAGAGGGGAACCAAGCATAGAATAAACACTGTGATAAAAAAGGGAAATAAAATAGAGAGAAAAGGTAATTAACTGTGTTAATTAGAAAATAAGATCCCTAGAAAATAAAAAGGGGAAGATAAAGGTCTCAAACTCTGGGAGTATGGTAAAAAGATTGAGAAGGCCAGATTTCCTGATAGAAAAGATAGAAACTGAAAAGCTACTGGGAAAAAGGGTGTGAGCTAAACTACTTTGTTAGCAAAGTAGCTGCTGGCAGGCAAGCAAGGGGGAAAAAGTAAATAAAGCCTATCTTGCTCAGATTAAGTGAGATGAGATGCAGGTATAGCCGTACACCAGATCAGTTTGGAAATGGCATTTGGATCATATTATAATTGCAGTAGGATATTTCCAGAGAGTTTAAGCACGGAAGTGATATGTTTTACCTTTGTGAAAGACCACTCTGGTTATTCAACAAAGATTGAGTAGTAGGAGTAAACCAGGGAAACTAGTTAAGAAGCTGTAACCTTGAGGGGGTGGAGGGATGAATATTGTTCAGTCTGGAATGGTGGTCATGTGAAAAATGAGAACTGAAGTAATTTAGATCCTAATTCTGGAGACAGAGTCAAAAGGAAGAATCAAGAATGGTAGGGTTTCATTGTAAGCAATTGGATGGGTGAAGTTGCCATTTGTATTAAAATAGAAAACATTGAAGGATTTGACAGACTAGGGGAGGAGTAAAAAAAAATCTACATTTCTTTCAAACATGGAAAGATTAAGTTGCCTTGTTGGACATTCAGTTTAAGGAGATATCTCACAATCAGTTGGATACATGAAGTATGGAGCTCAGGGGAGATTATATGTATTATCTATATAATATAAATAATTATGGTATTATATTGATATTATACTACATTTTATCAATAATTGATGTTATATATTTATATATAATTGATATATAAAATAATCCCTAAATATACAGGGTCCGGCACAAATAATGCCTCTTTTTTATTACAAAATCTTTTATTATAAAATCATAAGCAAGTAATTCTGTTATATAACAATATCACACTCAAGCATACCATATGAGATTTTAGGTCAAGTTTTCAAATTAAAAATATAAGTTGTTACACATATATTATTACCCTACTGACCACATTCACTCAGGTACATATATGAGATAGAAAGGGAGAAAGAGAAAGAAATTAAATATAATTTCTAAAATCATAGGTCTAGATATTACATTCAATTACCCTGCTCCACTTTCCACAACACTTTAACTGGCTTAATCATAAGAAAAAATATCAAATTTAGCAGTGGTTGTGCTGTATGATACAATCTAATCCATGTTATACTTTACATAGATAAAAATAAGGGAAAATCAACTTGAAACATTTTTAGTGTGTATTCTATTCACTATATAAATTTGAATATAATAGGAAATACTATATGCTTATTAGTTTTTTAAATATAAGACTTATAAAAACAACTATAAATCTAGTTTAAAAGTAGACAGTCAACAGAAAGACGGATAAAAGACTTAAACAGAAATTTCACAACTGATAATATGAGTCAATAAAATATGAGAAGGTACTCAATTATGACCTCAGTAAAATGCAATTAGTACCACAGTATGCCACCATTCACTCACCAAAGAGTGAACAGTTAAAATTAAAAGAAAAGGAAGATAATAGTAATATCAACTAGGGTGTAGAGTAAACAAAACATTCATTTACTGCTAATGTAAGTATAAATTTAAAACTCATTTGGAAAACTGTCTGAAAATATCCACATTTCCTATGGCCTTCATATAACACATTTCCTATGGCCTTCATATTCTTCCACACTAAAACACGAATGGCTGTCCCAATCTGCCAATGAGTAGAAGGAACCAGGCACAAACAAGTATACATTTTTTAGTCTAATTACTTAGGTTTTAGAGCAGAGAAGCAAATGATGGTATTAGTGTCTAGGTAGGATAGTATTTATCCTAGAGGTGTGGAATAATATGTAGAAGAAACAAGAAGGGACTTCTGAGATGCTGGTGATAGTGTTTATGATCTGGGTGCTAGTGATCACTTTATGAAAATTAACCAACAGAGTCACATCTGTACACATTTTCCATATATATCATTAATATATGTCATATGATTTAGCATATGACACATACTCCAAAATGTCAAGAAAAAGAGATATCAAATCTCATTGTAGAGAAAAAAATCTTAGTAATGTTTTTCTTAATTTTAAAATTTTCAGGGTTCTTAGGTATCTAATAATTTGTCTAAATGAAACAATATCCATTTATTCTAGGATTAAACTTGATCTGTAGCTACCTATTCCAATGCTTTACTAAGACATTTACTTAACAACATCTGATTGTATTTTTGTATAAAAGGAATATTATGCATACCTATGAAATGGTGAAATATTTTAGCATTAATGGAGAATTAATTAATCTCAGTTTCTTGGTTATGAATGTTATAAACACAACTGTCACCACCTCTGGCACACTCCAGCTTCACGCATCCATGAAGTTCACACTGGTAGCTTGTTAGACATAAATAGTGTGAAAGACACTCCATCCCAATGTGACTAAAACCTTATCACCTCAGTCATGAGGTAATTCCTTCAGTCTTTATTACTTAGGTGGAATTTTTCCTATACCTGTAATTACTTTTTTTTTCATTTTGAATAGACACTCTTTTACCAGGCATATATTTCTTCCATGCAAACTTCAAATAAATCTAGTTCTCATGCCAATCTACAATAAAATCATTTTCATATTATTTTTTGGCAGAATGGTTTAATGTGACAAAACTTCCACAAATTCTCATTGCTTTTAGTTTTGTGACCTTGGGCAAGTCACTATCTCTGTGGGTTCTCTGTTTGTTCATTTTTTTAAACTTTAATCTTTATTATATTTTTTTCCATTACCATTTAGTGCCCTTATACTGCCCTCCACCAGCAATCACCACACTGTTGTCCATGTCCATGAGTCCTTTTTCCTTTATGCTCAATCCTTCCACCCACTAACCTCTCCCACTGCAGCTGTCATTCTGCTCTCCATCTATGAGTCTGTTCCCATTTTCCTTGTTAGTTCAGTTTGTTCATTAGATTCCACACATGAGTGCAATCATATGGTGTTTGTCTTTCTCTAATTGGCTTATTTCACTTAGCATAACATCCTCTAGATCCATCCATACTGTTACAAAGGGTAAAATTTTCAACTTTTTTACACCCAAGTATTATTCCATTGTGTTATCTACTCATCTACTGATGGACACTCAGGCTGCTTCCATATCTTGGTGATTATCAATAATGCTGCAATGAATATAGGGGTGCATATGTTCTTTTGAATTAGTGTTTTGTATTCCTTCGAAGGTATTCCCAGAGTAGGATAGCTGGATAGAAAGGCAGATCCATCTTTAATTTCTTTAGGTATTTCCATACTGCTGTCCAAGTGGATGCACAAATTCTGCATTCCCAACAACAGTGCAAAAGGGTTCCCCTTTTTCCACATCACTGCCAGCACTTGTTGATTGTTGATTTACTGATGATAACCATTCTGACAGGTGTGAGGTGATATCTCATTGTGGTTTTAATTTGCATTTCTCTGATGATTAGTGACATTGAGCATCTTTTCATGTGTCAATTGGCCATCTGTATGTCCTCTTTGGGTAAGTGTCTGTTCAGGTTCTTTGCTCAGTTTTTAATTTTTTGTTTTGTTTTGTTTTGTTTTTGCTGTTCAGTTTTGTAAGTTCTTTATAAAGAACTTACAAATTCAAAATGAAATTTTGGATACTAACCCCTTATATTTTTATAAAGTTTTGTTTAACACAAAGAAAATGATAGAAAAAGGTATAATATCAAAAATAGTAGAATATTAACATTCATATATCTACCTTCAGTGGATATTTCCTTTTATCTACTGTGTATAATGAATTAGACCTTTTGCCATCCTTTGCATAGGGAAATATATTCTTGAGATTTCAAAGTATTTTTTCTTCTATATAGGCCATAAACCTTATTTTTCAAAAATTAGTCAATAGAAAAATAGAGAAGGTTCTAAAAGTAACACTTGTGCTAAGTTATTCAGGAAGATTCAAATACAATAAAGCATGTTATAAATCACCTTAAAATTCACTAATCCACTTATTTAGTAAGTCAAATCAGGAACTCTAAAAAGTAAAGTCTCAAACATAGGTTTTACTATAATAACGACAACATTAAAGAGAGATGGTTTTCTTTACTGAGCCTTATTTTTATTTCTCAATATTCTAAGAAAGGTCTAAAAAGGGATAATTAACAAACAGAAACTTTCAGCTGGTATGTCCTCACAAATATAGCACAAAGTGGCAGATAAAAGCTATAGTTAAGTTTTTGATATAGAAAACATTTCAATACAGGGCAGCAGCTGTAATGGTATAAGAAACTCTGTCATATTAAGTAGGTACTTCAGTTGCTAGTACTCATTTTACTCATCTGTAAAGATAGGTAGATGATAATTCTAACCTATTTTGGGGGGGCAAGGTACAAAACACATAAAATACTTTAAGCACAGTTTCTGACACCAAGTATTTCATAAATATTACTATTAATATAGCATTAGGGTATGATGCTACAATATTTTTACTATTAATTTTAGAATTTGTAGTCACTCTTCCTTCACCAAAACACATATAACTATTTCCCATTTTCAAATCTCTAATGTGTTATTTCCCATTATCACAATGATCTGGTTCTCATTCAAATTTCAATAATTCTTTATTACATTTGTATGCATTGATTGAGTTTTTATTAAATGTGTTAAAATCATTATTTAAAGTTTACTTTGATGCCCAAATTGTTCAAGAGTTGGCCAGTGAGAGCATATTTAATTCTATTTCTCTGTCTTTTGACACATCCCTGTTATTTTTTGAGAATTTTATTGATTTCCGGTACAGAAAGATGCCCAAGTTCCATATTGAACTTAAACTTGTTAGCCACAGGATCAGTCATTTTTCAGAAAAGATTTTGTCCCTTTTAACTATCTTTAGAAGGCAAGCTTTAGGTGCTAGGTATGCTCATCACTGTAGTCATGACACTGCTTCTACATTCTCTCAGTGGACAGAACTATATGTACACACAGACATTTACTATATTTTTCTGTGCATATCTACATATTTTAGAAACCATGAGTTTACATCTATCCCTCCAATTACAATGCAGTGTCATAGGTTTTAGTTTCATATCTCCTTTCATATTTGTAACATCTTTCTTCGAAAATTATGTACTTAGCTGTCAATACCCTTTTTTTATATTATACATATATAATACATACACACACACATATATATACACACACATTTACATATTTGAGCAATCTCCCTGTGAATCTTTCTCCATCAGTAATACCACTTCTATAGCTGCCTTCATCACCCTGATTAGGCAACAACTCACCCCACCATGCCAATTTCCCCTTCAATCTGTTTGGGCTAGAACACATTTTCTGGACCATCACTAGGTATGCTCTGACTCCCTAAGCTAGTAAGTCCTCGGAATGGATTCCACCCTCATCCTGATTAAGCTCTGACTCCCTGTTCCAAGCCTTAAATTCCCTCATCCCCCATTTCTGGCACAGGTTTACTTTTATCTGACTGTCTAACGGCTTTATGTCTTAATTGTTCAGGAAGAGTTGAGTTGAGGAGAGAAGATAAAAGAGAAATGAACAAAAGAGAATGCAATGAGGAGAAAATAGAAGTGATCACTGCAATAATTTTGATAACAGATAATGAAAAACATTTCCAATGTGACATATTCAGAGACATTATTTATATTAACTTGTCATGACCAAACTCTCAAGACTATTATCTAAATATGTATTTAAATGTGTCACTGACTACCACACATACTATATAAAATGTCTGTTTTGTGTTCTCAATTTATTACCCCTAAAGTGTTATATCTCATTAAATTGCTTTGTGGAGGTTTTCTTTTTTCCATTATACAAGTGGGCAAAAGTAGTTTTATAGCTGTAAGCAGGCAAAACAGTTTATTCTTGTATTATCATTTGATTATTGTGCTATTTTATATATGAACAACTACAAACCTACTCTGCCCCACCCTGTATTTTCAGAGTTTTGTATTTCTTGTTCAATTAGCAATTAATAAATATAATTTGATATTTATGGTCCTTTTAGAGAGTGGCTAGTATCTCACCTTATTAAAGAAGGTGTTGAACTATTTTTCCATGTATAATGTACACTTCTGGGTGGAAATTTTTGAGGGAAAAATAAGGATGTGCATTATACATGGGTATAATGATCACATACTATGGGTATAATAATCCATGTATAATATGTACCAAAATGTGGGTGTGCATTATACACAGCAAAATACAGGATAACCCTTTATAGAGAACAGGAAGAGTGTGCTTTAGAAGATGAGAAGTTAGATTGTCTCCTGATCAATGCCAAGTTCAGAGATACAGCCACACATGTCAAACACTAGGGATGAAAGTCTGTAGATCATTACTCAGAATCAATTTTAATAAAACTTCCTGTTAGATTTAGTTTTAGGAACTAAAAGATCAGGAACTTTTCTATTTACCAATGTATTAATGATGGCTATTCTGACCCATGTGAAGTGGTATCTCATTGTGGTTTTAATTTGCATCTCTCTAGTGGTGAGTGATGTTGAGCATTTTTTCATGTCAATGGGTCCTCTCTCTGTATATTCTCCTTCGAGAAGTGTCTGTCCAGGTCCTTTGCTCATTTTTTAATTAGATCTTTTGTTGTCCTGGTGTGTAGTCATATAAATCCTTCACATATTTTGGGGATCAAACCCTTGTCCAAGTTATCATTGGCAGATATGCTTTCCCATGTGGTTTGTTCTCTTTTCATTTTGTCAATGTTTTCTTTAGCTGCGCAAAGTTTTTTAGTTTGATGTATTTATGTATTCTTTCCTTTTATACCCCTTGTCTTAGGGGATGTATTGGTGAAAACATAGGGGATGTATTGGTGAAAGAATACCATTTATGTATTCTTTCCTTTATATCCCTTGCCTTAGGGGATGTATTGGTGAAAACATTGTTGCATGGAATATCTAAAATGTTCCTGCTTATGTAGTACAGTTACACAATGGAATACTACTCAGCAGAAACTAAGAAGGAACTACCCTTCGAGACAGCATGGATGGAACCAGAGAGCATTATGCTAAGTGAACTAAGCCAGGGCAGCAAAAGAAAAACACTATATGATATCACCTATAAGTGGAACCTAATCAACAACAACAACAACAAAAACAAATGAGCAAAATAGAACCAGAGACTTGGAAATAAAGAACAAACTGACAGTGACCAGAAGGGAAGGGGACAGGGATAACAGGGGAAAGCAGGGGAAGGGGCAAGGAAAAGAACATGAATAGAGGAGTCATGAGCAGAGAAAGGATGGGGGCTGACTGTGGGTGAGGGGACAGGGCAGGGGAGGTCAAAGGTGGAAAAGGTGGAACAAGTGTAACTGAGCAATAAATAAATAAATAAATAAATAAATAAATATTTTTAAAAAGAACTTTTCTCTTTATCCCAAAGCACCATGGGTTAAATTCTAATATTGTAATATTTAAAGGTTTCTTATTTCCTTCTAAATGGGCATGTACTATGAAAATAGGATATATTATAAAGAGGTCTTCAATATGATATCAAATCTTTCTGCCTGACAGGTCTGTACTACTTATATACAACAAAGAAAAACTGTTTCTTCATCTAACCTAACCTGAAACATAGAAGTATCTGAAGTACTTGAAATAATTTTGGGGGCTTAGCAATATCAACTAAAAGTTGGGAAAATTATAATTATCTGGTTCAAATTACTTAAAGTAATTTCTTGGTGATATTCTGAACCTTAAGTTTCATAGTACATCTTGCAAGAAAGTAATTGTGGCCCTGGCTGGCGTAGCTCAGTGGATTGAGCACGGGCTGCAAACCAAAGTGTTGCAGGTTCGATTCCCAGTCAGGGTACATGCCTGGGTTGCAGGCCACGGCCCCCAGCAACCGCACATTGATGTTTCTCTCTATCTCTATCTCCCTCCCTTCCCTCTCTAAAAATAAATAAATAAAACCTTTAAAAAAAAAAAAAAAAAAGAAAGTAATTGTGCACTTAATAATTCGTTTATTACTCCTCATAAAAATAAAATTTGCTTTTACTATATAATAATGTGTTCCTTCTACTAGTTTAAAGTACATAATAATATATGTGCATATCATTGGATAAAACAGCAAAATGATCTCCTTAGTAAAAAAATTGTTAGAATAATGAAATATAATTGCTCTTTTCTTTGTATAGATATAAAATTAATATATACAGTTTGACTATCAAAACTACTGGCTTAGGTTTTGAAAAAATATGTAACTTTATTTTATTTTTTGATATAATAAAGTTCATTCAAGTATCCATTAAGACAATAAAAAAGAAAGCCACATTGGGACCATATGTTTATAATACATATATATCTAACTATTGACTAGTATTGATTAGAAATGCTTAAATATCAATAATTTTAGAAAAATACTTACAAATTTAAATACATATCTTACAAAAGAGGAAAAGGAAATTTCTCATAATCTTTAAAAATTGTTTCTTCATCAATAGATAGCAGAGAAATACAAATCAAAACCACATTGAATTACCATCATATACTTACAAGAAGGAGTGCAATTTTTAAAGTTAATATTATTATTCCTTGACAGTCATATAGAGCAACTATAACAACCAATAATTCTGATGGCAATGTGCATTGATACAATTTTGGGGGGAAACTAATTAGCCATATCTACCTACTAAAATTTTAACTGATCCTATGAGTAAAAAATCATTCCTATCAGAGTAGATACAAGAATATTCTAAACAACATTCTTTACAGCACCCTGAAGTAGAAACAACCCATATCTCTATCAGCACTAGAATGAATCAATAAATTTATATAGTATATGTACATATATACACATATATATTCACATAATTATAAATTTATATATGACAACTATCTGTACAGATACATGAATATGGATATATGATCTATATTAATATACATACATAAACATATATAAGATATACCAGTTATTACATATTAATTGATACATAAATATAGAAATAGATATGTGATCAATGAATAACATACAGCAATGAGAATAAAAAAGATAATGCTACATGCAAAAACATTGATGAGTTTCAAAAAACATAATGTTGAGTGAAAAATCCAGAAATTACAATTTTACAAAGCAAATCTACAATGACGAATGTCATCACAGTATTGACCTTTGGAGTGCAGTGACTCTGGAATAATAGGATAACTACAGGCATTGGAAATATTCTATATTTTGAACTGGCTACTGGTTAAAGACATTTGTTTAATTTATGACATTTGAACTGTAATCATGATATAGTCAATAAAACATTTATATTAAAATATTCCCATCACAGCTTTCTAAATTATAAGATTCCAGATTTTTTTTTATTAGCACAGTCCTTATCATGACTGGCAGTATAAAAAGTTTCCTACAGTAATCTTCCCAAACTCTACTGTAAAAAGAAAAGGAAAAAAGAAAAACAAAGCCTTGAAAGGTTAGATGACTGGTACATATGGAGGGAGGACCAAGTCTAAGAGCCCAAACTCAAATCTAAGCCTCCTAGTTCCTGAGCTCATTCTATTTCATTAGGACACTTATTCATTCAACATTTTTTAAAAATTTCATAGATATTGTTCTATTATTTACCAAAGTTCTTGTACTCCCCACCGCACAATGCCAACTACCTAATGACAATTTATTAATCTATGATGAGAAATAAATAATATGGATCACATGTATGCCTTATTTCTTCTTTATTTACTGCATAAAAATAGGTTATTGCAATAATACTTAATAACCATATAATCTCAATATGGGGGTATTTGAATCTCTACATATGCTAAACATCTTCCAGGTATTGTAGATAATACCTGATATGTTACCTACTCTTTCCTTACAGTGTATAACAGGAGCTTGAAACATTTAATTCAAGAATAATTTGTAATGAGTCATGCTCTCACTTGACATAGACTTTTATATATAAAGTCATATTGTTATAAAATAGTATGGAGCACAAATTATCAAAGACTTCCACTCTGGTTATTTAATGGTCCTCCTCATATGCTTAGGGTACCTAGCTAACTGAAGTTTCCTTTGCCTTTTCCAGAAAGAGGTCACAAAGTATTCTGTGGTTTTTGCATACTTACTCTGTTACACACATACAGGAAATGTGATATTGTTGCTGTGTTTAGACTCCACAGAAACCTTAAGCAAATGGAATATAACTATGTTTGACATTTAAACTCAGTATTGATATCTCTGCAGGCTTCTGGGTACAGTGACATGAGCAAACCTGTAAGATGGGAGCAGAGGACGAATGGTAATTCTAAATGAGGTGTGTTAATTTATGTTGTGGATTGAATGTTTGTGTTCCCTCAACATTCTTATGTTGAAAGCCTACCATTCACTGTGGTGGAATTAGGAGGTCAGAATTAGATGAGATGTTGAGGATAGAACCATCATGATGTAATCAGTTCCCTTGTAGGACAAGACAAAAAAAGGGAATTTGTTTTTTCTCTCTGAAGGACTAGATGAGAAAATCATCATCTACAAACTAAGAAGAGACTGTCTGCAGACACCAGGTCTGCTGACCCCTTGATCTTGAACATCCCAGCTCCCACAACTGTAAAATATCTCTTTACTGTTTAAACCACTCTGCCTATGGTAATCTGTTATAGCAGCTGATCTGACAAAACAAAACAAAACAAAACAAAACAACAACTAGCTCATCTGAAATAAATTCTATCTGCTTTTATTTCATAAATTGAACAGAGCCTGAACATGTTCTCAACCTAAAAATGTATGCCCTATTCAGGGCTTGTTGAACTTAATACAATTGATATCATTTCCTTTCTTCTTTTTAAACTATTTTCCCAATATTCTTACCCAATTAATACTTGGATTTTATGAGAACGCTTAACTAGCATGATTGACATTTACCACTCGCCCTCTAGTGATCTGAAACCTTCTATAGCTGTAGGAAATGGCCACTTGCATCCTAGGTGTGACAGGTAAAATAATAAATTCTGGGTTGTTACTGAAACTGGGCAAAGGATTGAAAACATATTACTACTCTATGTCCAGAGGAAGAGAATTACCTCCAGAGAAGTGCTCTTGTCAGCAATGAATCAAATAAATGCTTTTCCTTACTGAACTCAGAGAAAAGGAGATTTTTAAAATATCAACATTAACTTACTATTTAGTTGAATAAAAAATAAAAACACTTGTCCCTTCTGCCTTAATTCTATTTTCAACAGTGGGAACATAACCCAATTTCCAGCTCTTTGGACTTGATGTGGTGGTGAAAGGCAGATGAATCCATGAAGTTAGAAAATAGCATTGCAAAACAAGCTTCATTTTATAAGTCGATTCTGTCTGACACCGAAAGATATTTTGGAAGTAGTCTCTCTTTTTCTCTCTCAACTCTCTCTCACTTCCCTCTACCCCATTTTATTTAAGACTTTGTACAACTTTAAACTTTCCACTTCCTGAATTATGTTGTGAGGTTTTAATTTAGTCCCTTACAGTTTGAGATCTCAGAAACAAAGCTGTTTTCAATAATTCCTCTGAAAACTCTGCTTGAATGAGAAACAAACAAAAATATAAGTGTTCATTTATAGATAAACTATACCTAGTGATTGTTTAAAATAAAATTATATTTTATAATTTGATGCATTAACATTAATTAAGGAGCTTCTTCACTATGAGGATATTAACCTCTTTTTATAAAATGGGTCAGAATGTACATGTTGCTTAATAAAAGAAAATAAATTAAAAACAAGCCTTTGTATTATGCAAATTATTTCATCTTGATAACTATATTTTCTGAATAATGTATGCAGATTAGAGAAAACCAGGGTAAACTATTTTCTGGGAGACAAACTAAAAATTTATGCTCTTTTTTTTTAGCCTTAAAAACATGATTTTATTCTATGAAAGTAATGACAATAAAAGTAACAATGCTTTCTTTTTTTCACATTTTTATTGGTGTTCAAGTACAGTTGTCTCCATTTCACCCCCACACCCCTGCCCCAATCATCCCCACTTCCTACTCTCCTTTTTAAGGTAATTATTAGGTATGTAACCCTCAACTAATAATATATCCTCTAAAAGTCACTTGTGAACAGTTCAGTGGACTAGTTTCTACAGAATCACTTTATAAATATTTTTATTTAAATTTTAAAAATTGTTTTTTATTATTACTTCAACACTTAATTGAAACATACCCAGACTATGACATTTCCATAATCCCAATTTTACCAGGACTACTCTTTAGCTCAGATCCAAAAGCTAATTTATTGGTAAACTATTTTTAAGAACTATGTATGATTTTCTAGGTAGAAAGAAGCATTTCTTTTAATGTGTAAACACCTAACATATCTTAGTACAATGAAGATTTTAGTATATGTGTCACAAATTGAATTGATTTGAATTAAACATGAAATAAATATTGTTCCATAATATATATACACACACAAAACACTCATATATGCAATATACATTATATATTATAGTCTTCAATTATATTCACAATATACATACCTCCTTTATAATATTTTATATATTGTTTAATGTTTCAACACTATATAATGTACAATTTACCACATCAATACACAGAGGTACAACTCATTGTTTTAATAACCTGCATAAAATTCCATATATAGATATATTAATTTATTTAGCCAGTTTTTTCTTCGATGTATTTTTTATAGATGAATATATATTTTAAATAAACTCTTTAATAGTTCCATGAGATTTATCAAATAGGCCCATAAGAGCTGGATTATTTGCATTCAGCTCTTATGGGCCTATTTGATAGATCTCATGGAATTAAGTATATTCATTATTTGCATAAACATGAACCAACTGCCTTCTGAAAGGTTGGACCAATGACAAGGGTATTATACCCTTTTTGTTCCACATTTTGTTCCTAATTTTAATAGAAATAGGTTTTTAAAAGATTTTATTTATTTATTTTTAGAGGGAGGAGAATGGAGGGAGAAAAGGTGGAGATACCTCCATGTGTGGTTGCCTCTCATGTGCCCCCTACTGGGGACCTGGCCTGCAACTCAGGACTAGTAATTGAACCAGTTTCGATTGAACCCTTTGGTTCACAGGCCTGCACTCAATCCACTGAGCCACACAGCCAGAGCTAACAGAAATATTTTAATATTAGGTATCATGCTTGCTATTGATTTCTAAAAGATACTTATAAGAAGTTTTTTTCTAATTTTAGGCTCATAAGAGTTTCATAATTTAATGAAGGATGAGCGCTAACCTGGCCAGTGTGGCTCAGTTTACTGGAGCTTTGTCCTGTAAACCAAAGGGTGGTGGGTTCAATTCCCAGTCAGGGCACATGCCCAGGTTTGGGTTCCTTCCCCAGGTCAGGTATGTGCAAGAGGCAACCGATTGATGTTTATCTTACTTTCTTTCCCTGCCCTGTCCACTTTCTTTAAAAATAAATAATCATGTCCTCAGATAAGGATTAAAAAAATAAAGAAGAAGTGTTGAGCCCTGGCCAGGTGGTTCAGTTTGTTGGAGTGTCTTACTATATACCAAAAGATTATGGGTTCAATCCTCAGTCAGGGCACATACAAGAATCAACCAATGAATGTATAAATAAGTGGAACAATAAGTCAATGTCTGTTTGTCTCTCTCTCTCTCAAATCAATAAATAAAAGTTAAAAAAAAATTGAGTGTAGAGCCCTGGCTGGGTGGTTCAGTTTGTTGGAGTGTCTTACTATATACCAAAAGATTATGGGTTCAATCCTCAGTCAGGGCACATACAAGAATCAACCAATGAATGTATAAATAAGTGGAACAATAAGTCAATGTCTGTTTGTCTCTCTCTCTCTCAAATCAATAAATAAAAGTTAAAAAAAAATTGAGTGTAGAGCCCTGGCTGGGTGGCTCCGTTTGTTGGAGCATCATCTGGTACATGAAAAGGATGCAGGTTCAATCCCTGGTGAGGGCACATACCTAAATTGTGGGTTTGATCTCCAGTCAGAGTGCATACTACAGGCATATCCTCAGGAAAGATAAATAGACAAATAAATACAAATTTAAAAATAACAAAAAAGAATGAGTGTTGAAATTAGCAGGTGTCATTTTCATATCTAAGTTGATTATATCAATCTATATAGTGAGTCACATAGTTTTTCCCATTGTTAATAATCCTTGTAATCCTAGATTAAAATTTTCTAAATCATACCACATAACTCTTTTAATATAATGCTATATTAAACTTCTTATATTTCATTTAGAATAGTTTGTCTAGATTTGTCAGTTCAATATTTTACTAGTTTGTAGGTCAGAATTATAGTAATCATATAATAAATTAAAGTATTTATCTTCTCTAGACATTTAATATTAGAGATACCATTTTTTGTTTGAAGGTTTAATAGCAATCCCAGTACTATATGGACCGGCTATTTTTCATTTCACATTTTCTAAAATTTCCTAAGTAAATGTTGGTCATTTCTATATCCTTCTAGAATATTTAATTGTATGTAAATGTTTAGTTTTATTAGTATATAATCCCATTTAATACTTCCCTGGTTCCAGGTTGTATATTTACTCTGTCCAACCTAATGTTGATTTGAGTTACCTATGTGTCTCTTAATAACATCTGGCATAATTTCATCAATTTAAAAAAAAATACATAGCTATCTCTGTATTGTTTAAACTAATTTTTTTTCTATCTAATATTTTTTCACTTATTTTTAAAAGTTTTCCATACTTCTATATATGGTTAACTTCTATATAGAGAGGTATGGAAAATTGAACTCATAAAAGCAGAGTACAAAGATGGTTGCCAGGAGCTAGAGGTGAAAAAAATGGAAAGATTCTGGCCAAATGGCAATAAATTTTAGTTACGAGAAGACTAATATCTGAGGACCTAATGTAGAGCATGCTGGCTATAGTTAATACTGCATTGCATCCTTAAAATTTGCTAAAAGAGTGGATTTTTAGATATTTTTATCAAAAATAAAAAATAACAGAATTATGTAATGATTGTATGTGAAGGATATGTTAATTAATTTGATTGTTTTAATCATTTTATCAGTGTATACATACATCAGATAACTGCATGGGCACTTTAAATATGGTACATAAATTTTATCTGTCAATTATACCTCAATATAGCTGTAGAGGAAAAAGATACTAAGATAAAAAGTGTTGAAATTTAGTTGATTTCCCATTCTCATTCTTTCAGCCCCAGAATGAAAGATTCTAAAAAAGATTTCTCTTAACGTTTTTTTCTTCTCACCTACATGATTTAAAAGGAACTATCATTACCAAGGGATTATTTTTACACTGACATTTTAGAGACAAAATTCTAGAATAAATTGCATGACAGCTTTTTCTCCCCATTAGAGATGTGACTCACTGAATATTTCATGCAAATGCAACATGCAGTTAGCAATCAAGAGCCTTAGATGTTAATGGCACTATGGCTCATAACCAATGACAGCATAGAAATATTCTGTTCAGCCTAAAGCTGTAAAAGATGCAGAGGGAACTAAAATGATGGGAAATGTCTCATCTTTCCTCTTTAAATACACTCTCCTGTGTTTTCATTTGTGTTTTGTTTTGTTTTGTTTCGTTTCATTTTGAACATATCCACATGTTTTTTTGGCATGCGGTGCAGGGTGGCTATGAATGTGGCCTGACACAAAATTGTAAATTTACTTAAAACCTTTTATTTGCTCATCAGTTTTCATTACTGTTTGTGTATTTAATGTGTGGCCCAAGACAACTCTTCTTCTTCCAGTGTGGTCCAGAGACACCAAAAGGTTGGATACACCTGGGAGTATCTGAGGATGTTATTTCTTTTAGCCCTATTGACCACATTACACAGCATTTGATTTCTCTTTGTAAAGAATAAAAACTGAGGATCAAACAATTAAAAAAAACACAAAGCAGTTATTAGCTTGAAGTAAGATGGACGAACTTTATGACCAGGTATTTGTGATTTTATAAGCTGTACTATCTACACAAAAATGTTACTTCTTAATTTAGAAATTACTCATTATCTTTGAGTTCCAGCCAAGAAGGAGGCATAGGTAGAAACACTGCACTTCCTGGAACAACCAAAAAACGGATAACAACCAATCTAAATTCAATAAACAACCAGAAACACCAGAAAATCAAACTGCATAGAACTCTGACAACAAAGAAATTAAAGAAAAAAAAACAATCAGAGCCTGACGGGTGGGGAGTCAGACGGCACAGGCCAGCCAGTGGAGAAAAACTTCTGCAAGGTAGCAGGCCAGGTGGGTGGGGTGGGCTGTGTGGGCAGGGCTGACTTAAGGGGAAACTGTGACTCAGAGTTCACTCAGGGGTTGCTATGGTGGGAGAAACTCCCAGTATCACACTGGAGTCAGAAAGTATGCTAGGGACCAGCAAGTGGGCTGCACTCTTCCCTCTCTGGCCCCTCCCACACAGGCAGTGCTGCAGTGCAGCTAGGAGGTAAATACCTAAGGCCCCACCCCCTTACAACTTATCAGGTATACCAAGACAAAGAAGTAGGGCCCAAATGAAAGAACAGAGCAAAGCTTCAAAAAGAGAGCTAAACAATAAGGATATAGCAAACCTATCTGATGGAGAGTTTAAAGGCCTGGTAATCAAAATACTCCACTGATCTGATTGAACTTGGTCAAAAACCAAAAGAACAAATGAAAGATACACAAAATGAAATAAAACAAAATATTTGGGGAACCAACAACAGTGACAGGAAGGAAACCAGAACTCAAGCAACAGTATGGAACAAAAGGAAGAATAAACATCCAACTGGAACAGAATGAAGAAACAAGAATTCAAAAAAGTGAAGAGAGTCTTACAAACCTCTGGGGCAACCTGAAACATTCCAATATCTGAATTATAGGGGTGCCAGAGGGAGAAGGACAACAGCAAGAAATTGAAAACTTATTTGAACAAATAATAAAGGAAAACTTCCCAAATCTAGTGAAAAAAAAAAAAAAAAACAGACTTCCAGGAAGTTCAAGAAGCCCAGAGAGTCCTAAAGAAGTTGGACCCAAAGAGGAACACACCAAGGCACATCATCATTAAGTTACCCAAGATTAAAAATAAAGAGAAAATCCTAAAGGAAGCAAGGGGAAGGGAGAGAGTTACCTACAAAGAAGTTCTCATCAGACTGTCAGCTGATTTCTCAAAAGAAACCTTGCAGGCAAGAAGGGGCTGGAAAGAAGTACTCCAAGTCATGAAAGGCAAGGACCTACACCCAAGATTACTCTATCCAACAAAGTTTTCATTTAGAATGGAAGGGCAGTTGAAGTGCTTCCCAGACAAGGTCAAGTTAAAGGACTTCATCATCACCAAGCCCTTATTAAATGAAATGTTAAAGGGACTTATCTGAGAAAAAGAAGATAAAAACTATGAACAGTAAAATGACAACAAACTCACAACCATCAACAAATGAACCTAAAAGAAAAGGAAAACAATGAAAACAAAAACTAAGCAAACAATCAGAACAGGAACAGAATCAGAGAAATGGACATCACACAGAGGGAGTTTAGTGGGGAGTGGGAAGGGAAGAATAGGAGGGGAAAGGTAAAGGAATAAGAAGCATAATTGGTAGGCATTAAATAGATGGGGAGAGATAAAAAATTATATGGGAAACAGAGGACTCAAAGAATTTATATGTACAACCCATGGACATGAACTAATGGGGGGAATGCTGAAGAATTAGGGGGGTAGGGCTGAGGAGGGATAAAGGGAGGAAAAATTTGGAAAACTGTAGTAGCATAATCAATAAAAAAATTAAAAAAAGAAATTACTCATTATGTGTTTTATTTTAATTTTGGGGGTTTTCATGCTAGAATAAAATTCTAAAAGATAGTGCTATATCTATTTTGTTTATTGCTATAATGCTGAAAGATTTTTTCCAATTACTAAACACAATTGTCTTAATCTGAATTTAACTAGCTCTCACTAAGTAACTATCAGTCTGTAACTGTTCAGGATCATGCAAAGATAAAAGAGTTCATTTCAACAAATATTTCCTGAGGGTTTCTCTAGCCAGACCCTTAGCTTGGCAACACCCAGTCTCCCAGTTGAACAAGAACTTTGCCTTCAAGATGTTTGTAATCTTGTGGAAAAGATTTGTAACAACGAGCTTCAATAAAAGGTAAAATTTTAAAAAGTATTAAACAATTAAGTGATAAATGGCTCAAATATTGCCAGATAATAGTTATAATGATCCTTTTAACTTTTCACTCCTTGCCAAATAATCTGTAGATACTTGTGAGGTAATGACATGTTGAGAAAACAAGCAATGGGGAAAAAAAAGAACAAATAATAATTTATAATACCACTAATTTAACCTTCATTTATGTGAATAGGTTCCTAGAAAGCAAAGGGACATGTCACCTTGAAATGACCTTCCATTACTTTAAACTATGATAAACAAACTCAGGTCAGACCTTCCTAAAGATGTCATTTAATCTTTGCTTCTTTTTTTATTCTTACTTAAAATGAACAGATTGGTCCATTCTCTAAATTATATTCCATACCTAACTGTTTATGAGTTTAATTAATTTTTCCTTTTACAAATAGGGCTCAGCAAACAAAGAACATGATTGTGTATACTGATTTTGAAAGCTAGCAATTATTAAGTACTTTGATGCATCATATTTCTCAAAAATCACTTACAAAGTATTTGTATGTATGTTATCTCACTAAATTCTTAAACTTAAAAGCAAAACCAGTCATGAGGCTCATTTTATAGGTAAAGAAATTAGGGGCATATGTTAAATTAATTAATGAACATCAAGCAGTTGATAAGCAGCCAAGTCAGCTCTATAAGATCCTGAGCCTTCAGCCTTCAGGGCTAGTTAAAAAAAATGGCTCACATTATTGATTTGATTTCTAATTATTCTTTGATCTTTGATGACATTATTATCTAATTATCATCACACAGTGCTATAGAATGAACAACAAAAAGCCACATTCTAATAATTATCTTTTTTCCCTAAAAGAAATATTAAAATTTTTCACTAAAAAAGTATACTTTCCCACTTTCTTAGAGTCAGTGGAAGTGTTAAAGCAGTCAAGTTTAAGTCTCCTAAAATAGCCAACCCATGAAATAATACAAAGTCTGTTAATTAGTACCAAGATGGGAGAATAAAATTGAATCAAAGCATAAGAACTCAAATGTTGTATGAGACTGGTAATAATATATAAATGTAGTCTCACAGGATATTTTAAAATAGGTCAAATCTTCCTTTCTTATCGATTGGCCAACATGTGATATATCAGAAATACAAAATCAAGGTTTTTTTCCCGTTGAGGTAAAGAAATCTGTTTCTTACCTGCTATATTAGTTATGTATTAAAACATGTAATTGGGTCAATTTTAAATAAGTTTTCTTGAGGTGGTAAGAGTTTCTACATAGGTATTATCATTACCATACTTTTTTATGGTTGGGGTATATTAGCTATTAATAATAACATTCATTTTAATGAAATGTGATGCTATTAGTTCCACATCTATTAAAATATCTGCATTATTTTATTATTGTAAATAGGATAATTTTTACTTTTTGTATTTTTAAATCATATTTGACATACAATATCATATTAGTTCCAGGTGTACAACATGGTGATTAGACATTTATATAACTTACAAAGTGTCACTCCAAATATTCTAGTAAGGATAATGTCAATGCAACCTCATAGAATATATGGACTAAAAATTTATACTATCCAGCTCTATAACATGACGGTTTCACTAAGAAGATAAAAGTAATTGGACAACTTCATAGTTGACATTTTCTAATAAGTAGAAAGGAACGTACTGTCTCTAGATGATGAAGTGGATATCCGAAAGTACAACAGCACACAAGTCTCCTGATGCCCCCAGTGGCCTTCTGTCCATTCAAAGATCCCACACTACTGCAGGAAGTTTTAATCCAGTTTATTTTGTGAGCTCAGGCAGTGTGATTATGTTCAGAAAAAAACTAAACAATGAAAGACAACATTCTTCATGATACCTCCTGTCTGTAGCAGAGTTGATTTTAGGAAACATAATTCACCAAATAGTTCACAAGGCAGAGCCTTTGACTTAGCAAAAGCTTTAATGGATCCTCTGCCTTCGTACTTGACCCTGTAATTGGTTGACAGATGCACCTGAGTTTGAGTGGCACAAATTGATGAAAATCTGTACCTAAAAAAACCAGTAACATCACGAAATGGAAGAACCAAATTTCTAACCACTCAACTACCTTGACTGTAAATGAGATTGAAATTTATGAAGCATTAGCACTATTGTTATTTTAATGACTATCTAAATGTTTTTATCAGAGACTAAGTGGCAATACAGCATATTAAACTACAGCAAACATCTGGAAAATTCTCATTAGCAGTTTAATTGCAGCATTTCTAAAGTCTGCTCATACCAGTTTGCAGTTACTTCGGACATATTTCAGAATAAGCACATTGTGAACTTTATCCCATAGAATGAATATCTGCACCAACTGAAGCATACTCATAAGTTCATAGACTCAGACAACAGTTTGTTGATTGCCAGAGGGAAAGGAGGTGGGGAGAGGTAGAAGAGAGTAATAGAGGGATGAATGGTGATAGAAGGAGACTTGGGATAGTGAACACACAATACAATATGCAGATGGTGTACAGGGTCTGACACAAATAATGCCCCTATCTTATTATAAAATCTTTTATTACAAAGTCATAAGCATGTAATTCTGTAACATAAGAATATCACACTCAAGCATTCTGTATGACATTTTAGGTGAAGTGTTCAAATTAAAACTATAAGTTGTTACACACATATTATTACCCTACTGGCCATACTCAAACAGGCATTACTTCTGCCAGACTCTGTATTATAGAACTGCACACCTGAAACCAATATAATTTTATTAATCAATGTCACCCCAACAAATTCAATAAAAATAAATTAATTGATTAAAAAAGAAGCATACTCATTACTCAAGATAATTTATTTTCTGACAGCAAATGTGAAAAACTTATTTCTAAAAGTAAATATACTGTGGGAAAACAGATCATCTAAATATATCATCTAGAAGTCAAATTAGAACTACTTACACACTGTCAGAACTTCCTTTTAAACATAATAATTTATTGTCCTACTTATAAATTTCAATTACCTCTGCATTCTCCATTCATCTCCCATTTTTAAGTGTCCTTATTCTATAATACCCCTTCCTAACATTCACAGTTCCTTACATTCTGGATCAATCTTCTCTTTTCTTATTATCTGTCACTATTCTCTACATATACCATCCACTGCCTCCAAACTACCCCCTCATGGCCCTACTGTGCATTCAGCTGTCTTTGGTGGAAATGTCCACATCAGGTTTCAGCTATTATATATTCAATTCAACAAAGCAAATAGCATTTTTCTCTCTACAAAGCACTCATTCCTGATATTCCCAGCTGAATGAAATCTCTTCCTTCTCAAGATTTCCATAGCATTTTACAAATCACAGATCTCAAATTAAGGCAAGAGACCATGAATATTTTTCCTATATTCTTTCCTGTTTGATTTGTCTTACTAGGTTTCATATAAGCTTTGAACACTGTCTCTATAATATGTTGATATTATGCATTTTACTTCCAGAAATTTAAACTACTTTTTAAAATAAAAATAATTTTAACATTGCTAAACTCAATACCAATTTATTGTTCAATTAACATTAAATACTATCAACAACTAACATAAAATATTTACCACTTAATGGAAATAGTTTAATACCTGCAACCCTATGGGCTACAGATGTATATTCCTAAGCAGAGAGGGAAACAGACTTGGAGGAATTAAGAAACTCAATCAAGGTCACAAAAGTAGCAAGAGCTAGAAAGACTTTCTTATCTTTACTAAATTCTGCACTTTTAATCACTTTTCAAAACATCTTAACCTTGTTACTAGATTTTGGTAGTACAGTGGTGATAATATTATAGTATCTGACCTCAGATCCTATAGACAGAAAAAAAAAAGGTAACTGGAAATAATTCCATAGCAGCATAATAAATGCTACAATTGAGGATACACTTGGAGATATTAGGTACAATTCAGGGGCATCTAGTCTCTCTAAAAGAAGTGATAAGCATTTCACCTATTTTGAAAGTGGAGTTATGTGGGTGAGGAAGGCAGCTTGGTAATTTTTACAGTACAAAATTTCTAAACTCACAAGAAAATATTAAACATTATTTTAGACTGTAATATCTTTGAAAGTAAAGGCCATGTTTATATTTTAGAATCTAAGACATTTTTTTATCCTCATCCAAGGGCAATTTTTTCATTGTTTTGAGAGAAAGAAAAAGGGCTGTTGAGGGCAGGGGAGAGAAAGAGAAAGAGAGAAAGAGAGAGAGGAACCATCAAAGTGAGAGAGAGACATTGATTGGTTGCTTTCTCATAGGTAACCCAACTGGGGATCAAACCCACAATGTGTGTACGTGCTGTGACCAAATATCAAACCCACACCATGTTGGTTTATGGGAGTATGCACCAACCAACTGAGTCACCTGGCCAGGGCTTTAAGGCCTTTTTAATTCATCAAAAAACAGCACAATAAAGTATTTTGTTTATTGGGTTGGTAGAAGAAGTGATGAATAAATGAATGAAAAATAAACTAATAAATGAATCATTGAACAAGTGAGAAGGATACTGCCTGAAGACAATGTCTTTGCGAAGGATATTGAAAAACATCAAAATGTAGGCAGAACCATGGTTTCTCTAGGTATGTCTCACATATTTAACTTGACCATCTCCATGTTGAGGAAATGAAAGCATTCCTGTATTTTGCAATACAGTCATTTTTCCATCATTTTTTTCAGATCCAATTAAATATTTACTACCAAAAATGGGAGAAAAAAAGACAGAAAAGAGAAAAATTAAAAAGTTATTAAATTCAAGGAATATTGTCTGTGTACCTCTTCCTATTTAGTTTGTAATCACATAAAATGGAGGTACAGCACTGTCAATTGTCGTCTGCAATCAAGTGACAAATACAGGGCTATAATTCTATTCTGACTGGAATATTTTTATTATTCACCTTATTTAATAAACTGTCACTTGAAAAGGGGTCTGCAGGCTTTTTCACAATAAGTCAAAGAACTGCTCTCCATTTCTCCTTTATTATGCATGCTACACTTGAAGCTAATGAAGCATAACCTCTGAGCTGATACTTTTATAGATGAAAGAGACATCATGTCACATCTATTTATTTTATCAGCTACTCATTGCCAACACAAAACACATTGATTGCTCTGCACTTTCTTTTTGACATTTGGTGAGCATTCTTGTTGCTCTCTTGCCTAATTGTTTCTTGCCATATGCACAGTCCAGGTATTAACTATGAAGAAAACTACTAGGAAAAATAACCTCTGATATCAATGGTACATTTAATTTAAGGAGTATAGTGGGGAGAAGAGCGGAGATACTCCTGATTATTTGATTCTACAGAATTTAATATGCCCAGCTTCTAGAGCAAATATTGCCTTGAAACAGTGTTTTTACAAAGTATAACATCACCTAACATTATTTTCATGAGGTTTTTGTTATTTATAAAACTAAATCTAGAGTATCAGTGAAGACAAAACTATATAATCTCCTCTGAGAGTAGGACTAGGATTGCTTCATGACTGAAGGACATCAAAAGGAATAATTCATCACTAAAGAAATGGTTTCATTACAGTAATGCTGCTCAATGCCACTAATTAACATTAGTCAATGAGTAGTAAAATATAAGAAATATTCGATCAATAGCATGAGAGAAGAAATAAACAGACTTTACTATCAAGGCATGTGAACATATGTTACACAAAACAGGGTTTTTATGTAATGTTTAGTGGCTTCTTAAATGTTTAAAAATGCTAATATGAAATATAACTTTTAAGAAATTGTTTCCTCAAGTAAAATTTCAAGAGTGTAAAGTTAGTTTTAAAATACGAGCCTTACCATTATGAGTAGAAATACAGCTTTCTGTTATTAGAATGGGAGATAAGTTTAGCATACAAGCAGGTATTCACACAGACTACTTAACAAATACAGAGCTTTCATTTCATTACATAACTTTCATCTCTATAATATATGGCTAGTTTGTTTACTAAATAAATCTTGTTTCAAGCACAGTGAGGAAAAGAATTTGAAGTAGGGTACTACATAAACATTATTACAAAGAAACTGTACCATGACTTATCACAATCAAAACAGAATGATAAAACTGGAAAAAATAGAGCAACTAATTGAAAAATTGCTCTACAAGTGCATGATAAAGTTATCGAAAATATGCACAATAACAAATTATAATCAATGAAACAAATGAATGGCGAACAAGTACCCTCGATGTACAAAACTTACATAAAGCTCCTCTTATTAAAGACAACAACAGTCAAGGATATTTACAGTTAAAATGACTGTACAAAAAGAAATTATGTCTTTCTTTTTAAAAATATTTTATTTATTTATTTTTAGAGAGGGAAGGGAGGGAGAAAGAGAGAGAAACATCAATGTGCGGTTGTTGGGGGTCATGGCCTGCAACCCAGGCATGTACCCTGAGTGGGAATCAAACCTGTGACACTTTGGTTCACAGCCTGCACTCAATGCATTGAGCTATGCCAGCCAGGGCAGAAACTATGTCTTTCTTTTACATGTAAATTCATGTAATTTAATCAACAGCTAAGAATTAGACTCCAAACTTTGACATTTTTACATGCATTGGATGCTATGGAGTTCTAAAATTTATTTTAAGCGAAGTAAAATATGAAAAGTAAACATTACTTTTAGCAAAATAAATATTACCTATTTCACTTCAAAATTAACTTTTTATTATTTCATCTCTTCAGTTATGCTGATCAATATAGGTGGTGTAAGAATCTATACAGGTTGTATCAGGATCTACTGTGGTTAATGTGGGCTTATTAACTCTGTAGCATACAACTAAGTTAATTTTTTAGCTTCAAGTCCCCAAGGGACAGTGTAGCCCTATCTCTGCACGAAACTGGTCTGTTTCCAAAATATGCTGTTGTCAGGTGCCCTGCATTAGAAATCAGAAGCCCATTCTGTTCCTGGCTCACCCCTTCTAGGTCAGTTTCACTCTGGTGTTTAGAGTTCAATTCCAGAACACTAAAATTTAGTAATTCTAAATAACCCAATACTTCTAATGCTATTACTCATTTTTATAGACTACTAGATCAGAAATCCAATTGTCAATATATGAATGTGTTGTTTTTGTATAAAACACAACCATACCAACTGGAGCTCTCCTTATGTCTAGTCAAATTATTTATTGCTAAAATAAGCTAAGCTATTCCTATTATGGTATCATATAATTAAAACTATATCTATATTTTTCCTTTATATGTCTTCCAAATCATAGAAAGCTATTTCATGGTCATCCTTTGACCTTCACTAGAATAAACAATTGTGTTGTAGTAAAGTTTTATATCAAGCTTCAATTTCTATTTCTCTGTAAGAATCCTTTTGTTAACCCATTCTGATTCATAAAATTTGGGGGCAATTTGATCTCAACAGGAGTATTATCAAAATTTTTCATAATCACATTACCTTAGTATATTCATCATGATATCAATCAGTTGTCTAAAAAGATTATAACACTGATTATGTGCATATGGATTTTTTAATATCGTTTCACAACTGTGAAACGATATTAAAGGGACTGACTGTGTAGCTATGACCCTTTAAAAATTATTTGTCCATGTCTTCCTAGAATATATGTTCCAACAAATAGAATATGATAAGAATTTAAGTGGTTAACTGTGCAATTTCAAGACCAAAATGAAAACTTGGTTGGATTGCTTATTGTTCTGAATTTATATATATAAACTTATAAATCTATATAAATATTTATACATCATATAAAATTTATATTCATATTTATATATAAATATATGTTTATATAAATTTATATTTGTGTGTTTCTATTTTATATTTATATTATTTATTTTATATCATTTATATTTACATTATTTACATTTATGAATTTGTATGTATATCTTTGTATATATACACATATTTATATATAAATTTACATATATATCTAGGTCTTTTTATATTAAACACATAGTAGTAAATAGAATATACTGCATATGGTTTTCATTAGAATCACATATATTAAGGATATGGAGTACCTCTGGGTACATAATTATTTATAAGTTAATATTATTATATTTTAAGTATATTATTATATAATTTAAATATCCCACTATATCAAATATGTGTATATAATATTAAATTATATATGGTCATCATTGAATATCAAATTTATCTTACTTGATATTCTATAGGAGACCATTCTGCGTGGAGTGGGTGGGCCCAGCTCCCACTCAGAGATGCACAGGACTCTTGCCCACAGATAGGTTCTCCTGTGGGGAATCAGGCCTGCATTGTACCTAGGCCACTTTGAGAGTTGCTTTTTGCTAAAACTCCCTCACCCTGAATTGAGGCAGCAAGTGCTTACTGTATCTTCCTAAAGTCTGTGCTAAACCTCCCCAGTATGCAGTTCAACCACTTTTTCCTATGCATTTGCAAATATCCTTCTTCTGTGATGTGATTAGCACCATCATCTCCTTTGTTTTCTTTAAAAGGTAACCACCTAAATCGACTCTGTGCATAGTAAATGAGGACCATCCTATAATGTGCCCAGAAAAGCAATAAAAGCTTATCAAGGCAAGGGTCTGGGCACTCTCCCCTTGGAGGCACTCAGAGGCTTTTTCTCCTCTTGAGGGAGATGCCACACACTTGTCCCTTTTCCTCCACAGGACTCAGTAGTCTGTGTGGACTTCTTATATCTCATCCACCGTGCAGTGGACACTGCTTCCCGGTGACCGTATCAATATTACTTTATGATATAACATATATTATACATACACTAATATATATTAAATTATTTAATAGAAATCATGTAAAGAAGTCATATAAACCTGAGAAAAAATTCCTTATATTTAAAAGTATCCATTTGATATATGACAGTGTGCTCAAATTTTTATTTTGCATTACAGGTTATTTATAAAATGAAGTTAAGCTTTTAAGTTTTTACTATGTTTACATTTAAAATCTCATCAAGTGGAAATATCTGTTCTCCACATATACTAAAACAGTTTGAATCAGGGGCCTCACCCATATCAAGAGATTATCAAAGAACACTTCTTTTGACCTATCTATAGGACAGGGGGAATTTCTGTTTGCTAAATGTCAGTTCTGCCTGCAATGACTCATTGAAGCTCCTCTGATACATTACCTCCTTCCTCACTAGGATGTCGGACTTACTTCATTCTCCGTCTCTGTCTCTTAACCTCTCTTATCTGGCTCTCTCTTATATGCAAAGTTTCCATACATAGAGTGAGTATTCAATTTGGTTATCTTCTCTTGCTAATCTGCTTCATGTCTACTCAATTATTTAACCAGCCAAAAAGCCTTGAGTGTAGAGGAAAGTTTGGTACTCCCCCACACTACTATAAAAACGTATTGTTCAAATACTTTGAATCAGAAACAGCAGCTACAGTTCTGCTGTGTTATTTAAGCACATACTTCATTGTTTATGAGTTTTTGTGCAATTACAAAACAGCATAAACAAAATTTCACATAAAGAAGCATGTTTTACTCCTATATCTGTAACTAATCAATGCAACATTCAATTCAACAAATGGGTTTTAAATATCTACTCTAAACCAGAGACTTTCCTAAGTGATGAGGACAGACATTTAGCAAATAAACTCTTGAAGATTTCAAAGTATTTTTAAAGGAGACTAAAGGGTGGAACATTAGGTTTTGTATAAGCTACAGAGATAGCAGATCTTACTGATGAAATCTACCTGAGGCTATGATAGGGGAGCTCAAGAGTTACAGACTTTAGTCTTAGAGATAGTTGATTGGCTTAAGTGATTAATGAATGTGAAATGCCTGCTCTACACTCCAGTCACTCCAGGGCAATTCAACCCTTGCATCCCAGGGGCTATGCAAGCTATGGAGATTGTATCTGTGTTAGAAGGAGGGAACTTTTTTGAAGCAGATAAAGAATTATTGATCAGCAGATTAAAACAGTGTAGGAAAATCATTGCCTGACTGCAACTCTTACCCGACTAATCTTTTTTCCAAACCCCTTACCTACCCTTTTCTTCTCATTATAAAAATGTTGGCTTTTTAGCAGTTTTTAGGATACATAACTCACCATCTTCTCAGATTGCCAGCTTCTAAATCAAGTGCACATACAGATTCAGCCCCTGTCTCTATTTGTTGGGTGGTAGTGACAGGCAGCGCTAATGCTGGCTTTCTGGGTTCAGGTATATTTTGGATCTATATGCAATTTTTTGTTGCTGGACCATAAATGTAACTAATGGTTCTTATAATGTCCTACAAGACCTTATCCAATTTGGCCTTTGGAAGATCCAATGAAAGTTATCTTCTGGCCAAAAAAAGTAATTGAAGTTATTCAAGGTAAGCAATAAGGGAACAGCCTGAAACAGATACTTGTTTGGGAGACAATGCTTTTGAGAAGAGATAGTATTAAAAGTAGCCTTCTACAAATTTGAAAGAGATAATTGAGAAATAAGATTTGATAATGATTCCATGTGAAAAACCAAGCTGATAATAATATATGGAAAGCAAAATCAAGATTCTAGCATATCTCAGCACATCAAATGTCATCCCAAGAAAAGCATTGTTGATTAGTGCTGATTTTTTTTACAAAGTAGAATTCCCAGGAATTTTCAATATTTAAATGTTCAAAGTATGTGAACTAATTATTATCACTTGACATTAGGAAGAAAATGGCCCTTTTTGAGGATATCTGTTTCTATTCTCTGATCCCCTGTAGGTAATGTCTTTCTGAGTCTACCCTTAGTGTCAATTGTTCTTTCTACTGTGTACTCCCCTGCTCAGGAGCTTGATATTACACAGGTACAACTGCTTTTTTCAAGCCTCCATTTCTTTGTCTGCAGATACGTCACTCAACAATGGGTTTTTCAATACCAAGAAGTACCAGCGTTAAGCCTTTTTTTCCTGTGAAAATCTGTTATCTTTAAAAATTTGGTTGATGAGACCTTAGTCTTCACTTTTTTTAATGTTTTAAATCCATCTCATGTGCTCACTTGCCATGTAAATATGCAGATTCTGATCGTATGTATGAGTTAAGTTGAAGAGTGCCAGTATCAATGTACCTTAGGTGATTCTCATTATTTTTTGAATTGGGGCATAGGAGGTAGTTTGGTTTGATAAAGCTGCTAAGATTAAAAAAAAAAACAGTATGTCATATCTTGTGCTTTAAAAAGGTACAGAGTAAAGTCAGAATAACTGAACCATTAAGGTCAGTGGAGTATTTCATGTGAATAAAGCATATAGCTTCTTGATAGCTTTTCTAATCTGACTGTAACACATGTAATTTCTTGCTAAAGCTTAAAGGGTCTGAATGGGGATCTATTATATGTGTAAATCGATAGCCTGAGCATATTTTTTTCACTATCTGGTTCAGAACTGTTACAAAAAGATAACTGTGAATCTAAACTGTACATTATCTCAAAAGAGATGCTTCCTAGCCCATTGGTGGTAGTGATGAGAATAATACGGGTTTCACCCAAGAATGAAGAGGGATGTTTGTTGATGTGATGATACAGATAGTGCTAAAAACTACAATAAAAAGGAAAGATCAGTATCAACAATAGTTTCCCCAGTGCAAGTAAGAATGTAATAAGTGGGAAAGAAAAACTCTAATTAATTTATATAAATATTTCTATTTTGAAGATTTTCAAAGTTCTCCAAATTGATACTAATTTTCCATTCTTTATCTCCAACCTTTCTTAAAGAAGTAAAGTGTGGCAAAGTGTTGGTAGTTCTTAACTCTTTCTAACTTTGATTTATAAACATTCATAAATAAAATGACTAAACAGAAAGTGTAGCTGACACTTGTTTCCCATCCCATTATAATAAGTCATCCACAAAAACTCACAACAAAACCATTCCTAAAACTCCTGATCAATTTTTTTCATTTCCTCTGGAAAATTAGCCATTGCTGCAAATTAGCAATTGTTGACTTCTGTTACTAAAAAAGAATCTTGATTTTTCATTTATCTCTGATCATTTCTACCCAATATCCTCACTTAGCCTCTCTTTTATTACTATAGATGTTTATGTAAATGTTATTCAGATTTTTACTCTTTGCCCTGTTATCAAAATCTCTGAGAAATTCCATCTAGGTCATGTTTTCCAATACCATTTTTATGTCAGTTATTCCCAATCCCGTATCTCCATTCCTGTCCTATGTCCTGAGCACCAGGACCAAATTTTCAAATAGATAAGGGCTATGACTTAAATATGTTTATCACCACCAGAAACTAACCATATGTATAACTATATTCATCCTCCTTCTCCTGTTCCCTAGAGTTATTCCTCCTTTTATTTTCCTTCTACCTATTTCCTAGATCATACACCTGAGATGTCCCTTACTCATCCATCCCCTCAATTCTTTATCTATCACTGGTTACTAAGTGCTGCCAATTTTCTTAGCTTTCTCATATCTATAAAATCCTTTCCATCCTACTGTCACAGTTCTATTTCTGATCTCATTATCTCTCACCTAAATCATTGTCTCAGTCTAACTGCTCTCTCTCCTCTCTTCTGTTTACTCTATATGTACTATTAGAGTTACCCTTCTAAAATAGTTATGAGAATACAGGGCAATCTTGGTTTTCAAACTTAATTCATTCCAGAAGGCTGTTTCAGAAGCAATTGGTTTGAAAACCATATCATTTTTTTCCCATTAGAAACATAGTATTAGCATGAAAGGATGGTCAGGTCAAGAACTGAAGTTTTGTTCAACAACTTTTTTTGAAGACATTTTTCCAGGAGCAACTTGATTGAGAAACTAATTGTTCAAGGCGAGAGATGTTGGAGAACTGAGGTTTGACTATATTTCATGACTATATCTTATGATTTCCAAGGAGTAAGTAAGATAAGGCCCAAACTGTACTCTGGTCTACAAAGTTCTGTGAAATCTGACTCCTGTTCACCATTAGGTTACTTTCATCAGGTTACTTTCTCAAAACTTTCTCCTTCCCTCTACTCTCTCTAACATCTTCCCCTCCAATTATTGATGTTCTCAATTTTTATTCATAGTAGTGGTATTATTTGACTCATTTTAGAAGTGATGAAACTAAGAATTACAACATTTATATAAATATCCCAAAGTTACATAATTAGAACAGTAAAATCAACCATCAGTTCAAGGTCTTTTGATGAAAAGTCCAAATAATTATCTCACTACTTAATCAAAATACTACTGATACTTTTTTTACTTAAGATTAAAAAAAGTAGAAATTATTTTCTGAAGATATTTAATCTCATAGGTATGATATCTATATATATATTAATTTTGAAAGCAAGACTCATGGTTTTTATTTTTACTCAACCAGTTCTGAAACATTAATAATGCTTTTTAACCACTTTAAATAACAGTTGTCTTATAGTGAAAGAGGGGTAAAATGGGTTTACCTCAGAACATTAGTACCTGCAATCAATAAATATATAATACATATTATTTGCTTAGGTAATTTAGTTAAGTTTAATACCTAGAGGAATTTTCAAGTGTTTCCAAAATACTTAAAAATAAATTGTTTAAGATGACCAAGGGTAAAAAAGTTTATAATACTTTATATGATTACATATAACATACTGTTAGAAGAACATGTGCAAGGCCTTTATAATAACAAATTTTTGCAGTAATAATAACAGGTACCATTGCTCATCATCTGGAATTTTTCAAGTATGCATTTAATCTTTACAGGAAGTAGGGGTTATTTCCCCATTTTTATTAAGAGCACACATGCTAAGGGTCACACAAGAAGTGTAAGGAGAGAACCAAAGATGAAATTCAGATATGGGGGCTTAAATTCCAATTTTTTAAATCACTGTTGTTCTGTTTGATACTTTCAAGAGAATTACTGAGAAAATCCTGTCTTGTCCATCTCTTACAATGGAAGATCCTTTCATGGTAAGGACTCTTTTAATATTTAGAAATATTTAAAACATATATTTGAAACACATTTTAGAGTAAGTTTATTTTAAATAATTTGGTCAAATTAATATAATTGTATGCAGTGCTTGAAACACTTGACCCATTACCAAGTCTCAAATATTTCTAAAATAAGAGTACTAAATACTGAAGGAAATATTTTGAACAGCCACGGGCTGCTTACTCCAAATGCTGAGAAATGTAAATAAGTACATCAAGAGCCAAAATACAATTTTCACTAAACATTACTGGGTGTGAATAGTGCCCCACAGAGTTGTTTCAGGATAATTCATTTCATCTATAATGAGAACCAATGGGGTAAATTTTCAAGCACTAAAGACACATAAATGGTACTGCCAATTACCAGTGCTATCACAACATGTTTCTTCCTTCTGACGAAATGGTGAGTGAAATTACAATAAGCACAGTCTAGGGACATATAGAAACTACCCAAGAAGTAGTGTGCCTAATTTGGTAATTATGTCCTAAGTGCATTCCTTTCACATTACCACATGAACTTAAATTTTTGTCTCTGACTTTGCAAACTGTGAAAGGAATACGCTATGTTTTCGCTTACAGGTATGTGTGCTTCACAGGTGGAAGTCTTTTCTTCAAAAGGTTTTAGAAACCTTGGAAATTTATCACTCATGGTGTATTCTAAACAGGATCATTTGGCCTCTTCTGACATTGTGGACCTGCATTGGGGGGCTGTTTGAGTGCAGTGGAGAGGTCAGCAGGTGATTTACAAAGAGGAAATCCTGTATCCAAAAATAGAAATAAAATTTAATTCCACAGACTTAACCATGACAGTACTATGTTCTGAGATGCTTCACTGTTCCTAGCAATGGGTCTGAAGAAAAACTTCACCACTGTGGCTCAACAACAGTTTTGACTTCTAGCAAAAATCACATGTATCAGTTTTCTAATGCAAGCAGATGTTGCTTTTAAGAGACTTGTTATGCCCTGGCTGGCGTAGCTCAGTGGACTGAACGTGGGCTGCGAACCAAAATGTCGCAGGTTTGATTCCCAGTCAGGGTACATGCCTGGGTTGCAGGCCATGACTCCAGCAACCGCACATTGATGTTTCTCTCTCTCTCTCTCTCTCTCTCTTCCTCCCTCCCCTCTAAAAACAAACAAATAAAATCTTAAAAAAGAAAGAGACTTGTTATGTAGTGCTAACAATCACAAAGACCAGGTGTGTGACTTAAACCATGTTATGTCACATCTCTGATCCTACTGTTTTACATCTGTGAACTAAATAAGTTTGAGACAAACAAGACCTGATTCTCTTCCATCGGGTGGGAAGATGCTGAGCTACATTCATTTTCAGATCATCGCCCTTCATTATAATCTATGATGATAGATTTGGGAGAGAAACTTGCCCACTAACTTATGATAACTATATTGCCTTATACCTTAAATAGTTCTCTGTCTGTAATAAAATTGGTAGTGTGTGCCATGAAACTTGCATTAAACAGTCACTAAATGCTACTAGTGTTAAGCATTATGTAGAGTGCTTAAGGATGGAAGAAAAAAATATAATATAGACCTTGCCCTAAAGATGCTGTAGTGAAAATAACACATGAAAATAAAAATATTCATTATTTTATGCATGCTTACTGTGCATCCATCAGGTTGTATAGTTTCACAATTAACAGATTAGCAGAATAATTTGTGTTGAAACCTAGAGTGACTGGCTCCAAATTCCATGTGTAGTCAATGACACTACACTACCACATGAGGAGGAGGATTTGGCACCTATTTATGTAGGCTCCTTGCATTCCAAGTCCTGTTCCCTGACTTGGTCTTTAACCTATAGGCTTACAGTATCTCACCAAATTTTCTGAACCAATCCCCATAAACAAAGACAGCTTATACTAAGTCCTTGGTCCTTCTATTGGTTGATTCAGGAGTTAGTCTTATGACCACATGCTGTACCTCGTGCCACAGAAAATCCTCATTAATGATCTCTCAACTCAGTTGCCTAACAAGAGCCTGACCACATGATATGGCTATGCTAATTACCTCCTTCAAGAGTGTAACCATCTGTAGTCCAGACTACAACTTGGAACAAGCATTTATATGAAAATCAACACTGTCCATAATGAGCAAGAAATATTACCTTCTTCTAACTTAATGCTTGACCTTGGAACGTCAAACATTTTCCCAGATATTTCTCTTGGGACCAGCCATATACAGCAGGGTTTTTTCTTGGACTCAACTCTGTGTGACCCCGAATTTCTTCCATTATCCTCCATCCAGCTGAGGTTCTAAAGATTCTCAACATTGTTCTCCTATTTAAGCATTCTGACACTCTTGAATTTAATATAATTACATTAACCTGATAAGCAGATCCTCAACCCAATGTTTTGCTTAAATTAAATAATTGTATATTGCTTAAGTTAAATAAGTATGATAAACATTAAAATGTTTATAAATTTATAAGGATTGAAAGACAAGTGACAACCCTTGTTGAACAGATTCTTTGACTTTCTTCTACATTGAATCAACACAATAACTATGGTGGCCAAACTTATGAATGCCAAACTCTTCTGGGGCAAGTGTCATTTTCTGTGTCATGTGTTTTTTTAATCTCTGTGGATAATGTTCTCTACACTGGAATTAACTTGAAATGTCTGTGTGACTAGGCAGTAAAAATACCCTGTGCTTTGAAGGGTGCCATGTTCTGATAGCTTAATTAGTCTTGATCTCTGGGAGCATGTACATTTTTAACTGATGCACAGATTTAATAGCTGTGCAGATGCTACACTTGTAGGACCAATGTCTTAAGTACACAGTGGGTGTTCTATATGCCACTATACAAAAACAGAAAGTGGTTTCTTTTACATAGAATTACATTCAATATATATAAAAATGTAATTATTCTATGAAAAGTATCCTTTTTGTAGGAGAGAATACTTTGTATAATAATGCATATATATATATATATATATAAATATTTTGCAGAGGTTGATTTTATTTTATTTTTTTATTTTTTTGTTTTCATGTAGAAACCCAGCTTTAGGATTTCATTTTTAAAATATATTCTATTGATTATGTTATTATAGTTATCCCATCCCCCCTGATTGCCCTCTACCCTGCATATCCCCTCCCACCCATATTTCCACCCCCCTTAGTTCATGTCCATGGGTCATACATATAAGTTCTTTGGCTTCTCCATTTCCTATACTATTCTTAACCTTCCCCTGTCTATTTTGTACTTAGTATTTATATTTCTTATTCTCTTTCCCCCATTCTCCTCTCTCCCCTTTCCCGCTGATAACCCTCGAAGTGATCTCCATTTCTGTGATTCTGTTACTGTTCTAGTTGTTTGCTTAGTTTCTTTTTCTTTTTTTAGGTTCAGTTGTTGATAGTTGTGAGTTTATTACCATTTTACTGTTCATAGTTTTTGATCTACTTCTTTTTCTTACATAAGCCCCTTTAACATTTTATATAATAAGGATTTAGTGATGGTGAACCCCTTTAACTTGACCTTATCTGGGAAGCACTTCAACTGCCCTTCCATTCTAAATGATAGCTTTGCTGGATAGAATAATCTCAGATGTAGGACCTTGCCTTTCATGACTTTGTATACTTCCTTCCAGCCCCTTCTTGCCTGCAAGTTTTTTTTTTTTGAGAAATCAGCTGATAGTCTTATGGGGACTCCTTTGTAGTTAACTGTCTCCTTTTCTCTTGCTGCTTTGAAGATTCTCTCCTTATCTTTAATCTTGGGCAATGTACTTATGATGTGCCTTGGTGTGTGCTTTCTTGGGTCCAACTTCTTTGGGAACCTCTGAGCTTCCTGGACTTTCTGGAAGTCTATTTCCTTTGCCAGATTGAGGAAGTTCTTCATTATTTTTTCAAATAAGTGTTCAATGTCTTGCTCTTCCTCTTCTCCTTCTGGTACCTCTATGATTCAGATGTTGGAACATTTAAAGTTGTCCTGAAGGTTCCTAAGCCTCTCCTTTTTTTTGAATTTTTGTTTCTTCATTCTGTTCTGGTTGAATGTTTATGTCTTCCTTCTGGTCAAAACTGTTGATTTGCATCCCGGTTGGTTGCATCCCTGTCACTGTTGGTTCCCTGTGCATTGTCCTTTAATTTATTTTTTATAGCCTTCACCCTTTCCCTTATTTTGCCACCATACTCAACCAATTCTGTGAGCATGTTGATTACCAGTGTTTTGAACTGTGCATCTGATAGGTTGGCTATCTCTTCATTGCTTAGTTTTATTTTTTCTGGAGTTTTGATCTGTTCTTTCATTTGGGATATATATATATATATATATATATATATATATATATATTTTTTTTTTTTTTTTTTTTTTTTTGGTCTCAGCGCATCTGTTACATAGTAAGAGGCAGAGCCTTAGGTATTCACCAGTGCAGGGCAACCAATATTGCTATGTTTTGGTGCTGTCTGTGGAGGAGGGTTCTGAGAGGGAACAATGATACTTGCTCAGCTCTCCGCTGGCTTTCAGTCACTTCCTCCCCTACCTGCAAGCAAATTGGGCCCTTCTGGTGCTCACCCTGGGTGGGTGAGTTTGTGTACATTCTAGGACCCTGTGGGTCTCTCCAATGAATTCTCCTATGAGGCTGGGAATTTCTCCCACTGCTGCAATCATCTTTTTAGTCAGAGGTTTTGAGGTTTTATTTTCCCCCAGTGGAACCCTGGGTTGTGTGGTCTGTCTAGCTCCCCAGTTGTTCGCCCCAGTTTATCCACATGCAAATGTGGGACAACCCAGTCCACCAGTCACAACCTCGCCCACCCCAGTTCTCTAGATACTGCCTTGCCATGAATCCTCTCTGACTTAGCTGCATGACTCTGCCCCTCCTAATGGTCTGGATGAATATTTCTTCTTTAACTCCTTGGTTGTCAGAATTCTATACAGTTCTATTTTCTGGCAGTTCTGGTTGTTTTTTGTTTTTAAATTTGTTGTTGTCCTTCTTTGGTTGTACAAGGAGGCACAGTGTGTCTACCTATACCTCCATCTTGGCCAGAAGTCTAAAACATGCATGTATAATTTTGGCATTTTCAGCTCATAGCTTTTAAAAATTCTAATTATGCTTTACATTTGATGTTATTTTGTATTAGTTTTGAGTGTAGAGCATAGCAATTAGACAATAACATATTTTACAAAGTGTTCTCTCTGATATTTCCAGTACCACTCACCTGGCACCTTACAATATCATTGACTATGCTATACCTTATATCCCATGCTTATTCTGTAACTACAAATTTGTACTTCTTAACCCTTCACCTTTTTCACTGACTCCTCCAAACCCCTTCCTCTCTGGTAATAATCAATCTGTTCTCTGTACCTATGAGTCTGTTTCTATTTTGTTTGTTCATTAATTTTGTTCTTTAGATTCTGCACATAAGTGAAATCATATGGTATTTATCTTTCTATGGCTGACTTATTTCACTGAACATAATACACTGTTGGTCTAGCATTGCTATTGTAAATGGTAAGATGTAATTTTTATGATCAAGTATATATGAATATATATATGTATATATACAATTTCCATTGTATATATGAATCACTGCTTTGTATCCAACTGACTATTGATGGGTATTTGGGTTGCTTCATAGCTTGACAATTGTAAATAAAACCACAATGAGCATAGGGGTGCATATATTCTTTCAAAATAGTGTTTTGGGTTTCTTTGGAAACCCAATCATAACCATAAGGGGAATTTCTAAGCCATAAAGCAGTTCTATTTTTCAATATTTTTAGCACCCTCCATTCTGTTTTCTATAGTGGCTGTACCAGTCTGCATTCCCCAACAGTGCACAAGGGTTCCCTTTTCTCCACAACCTTGCCAACACATGCTGTTTGTTGATTTATTGAAGAAAGTCAATCTGACAGGTGTGAGGTGATAACTTATTGTGGGTTTAATATTCATCTCTCTCATGATTAGTGATGTTGAACATCTTTTCATATGCCTATTGGCCATCTGTATGCCCTATTTGGAAAAGTGTCTATTGAGTTCCTTTGTCCATTTTTTAATTGGGTTGTTTGTTTATTGGGAGTTGAGTTTTAGGAGTTCTTTATAGATTTTGGCTATTAACTCCTTATCAGATGTATTATTAGAGAATATGTTCATCTATTCAGTGGGTTATCTTTTCATTTTGTTGATGAGTTATTTTGTTGTGCAAAAGGTTTTTAGATTGATGTAGTCCCATTGGTTCATCTTTTCTTTCGAATTCCTTGCCCAAGGAAATATATCAGAAAAAACATATTAATAAGATAAATGTCCAAGATTTTACTACCTATCTTTTCTTCTAAAAATTTTATGGTTTTGAGTCTTACATTTAAGTGTTTTATCCATTATTAGCTTATTTTTGTATATGATTTAAGAAGGTGGTCCAGTTTCATTTTTTGCAAGTATCTATCCAATTTCCCCAGCATTATTTATTGAGTAGACCATTTATACTCATTTTATGTTCATTCCTCCTTTGTCAAATACTGACCAAATAGGCATGGATTTATTTCTGGCTTCTCTACTCTGTTTCATTGATCTGTACATCTATTTTTATGCCAATATCATGCTGTTTTGATTACTGTGACCCATTAGTATAGTATGATATCAGGTAGCATCTTTTCTCCAACTTTATTCTTTTTTCTATACATTACTATGGCTATTCAAGGTCTTTTATGGTTACATATTAAAGTTTGGATTATTTATTCTAGTTCTGTGAAAATGCAATTGGTATTTTGACAAAAATTTCATTGAACCTATGGACTGCTTTGTGTAGTATGGACATTATAATAATGTTAATACTTCCTATCCATGAACATGGTATATGTTTCCAATTATTTGTAACTTCTTACAATTTTTTTCTCTGGTGTTTTATAATTTTATGAGTATAATTCTTTATTCTTAGGTATTTTATTTTTTGATACAATTATAACTGGTATTGTTTCTTAGTTTCCCTTTCTGATACTTCATTATTGGTGTCTAAAGTACAACTGATTTCTGAATATTTGCTTTGCATCTGGTTACCTTAATGAATTTATCAATTCTGGTTTGGTACAATTTTTAGAATTTTCTATATATCAAGTCATCTGCATATAATAACAATTTTACTTCTTCCTTTCTAATTTGGATGCCTTTTATTTCTTGTTCTTTTTTAAAAGTTTTTATTTATTTATTTTCAGACAGAGGATAAGGGAGGGAGAAAGAGGGAGAGAAACATCAATGTGTGGTTATTTCTCATGTGCCCCCCACTGGGGACCTGGCCCACAATCCAGGCATGTGCCCTAGACTGGGAATCAAACCAGCAACCTTTTGGTTTACAGCCCTCACTCAATCCACTGAGCTACACCAGCCAGGGCAATTTCTTGTTCTTGTCTGATTGCTTTTGTTAGGACTTCCAATACTATGTTCTATAAAAGTGGTGAAAGTGGAACAACCTGTCTTATCCCTGATTTTAAAAGAAATGCTTTTAGATTTCCCCCACTGAATATGATGTCAGCTGTGGTTTTGTCTGCATGACCTTTATTATGTTGAGATAGATTCCCTCAAAGGCTTTTTATCATGAATGGGTACTGGATTTTGTCTAATGCTTTTCTACATCTATTTAATCATAATGATCATATGATTTTTATTCTACATTTTGTTTGTATGGTGTACCACATTAATTGATTTGTGGATATTGTGCCAACCTTGCATCCCAGAAATAATTCCTATTTTATCATCTTGCCTGATCTTTTTAATGTATTGCTAAATTTGGTTTGCTAATATTTTTGCATCTATGGTCCTCAGGGATATTGCCCTATAATTTTCTTTCACTGTAGTTTCATTATGTGGTTTTGGAATAGGATGATGTTAGCCTCACAAAATGAGCTCAGGGGTCTGCCCTCTTTTTGGATTTTTTTTTTTTGGAATACTTTGAGAATAATAAGTATATGCTCTTCTTTGAATGTTTGGTAAATTCACCCATAAAGTCATCTTGTCCTGGACATTTGTTTCTTAGAGGTTAATTTTTCACCTCATAGTTTTTAAAATATTTTAGATATTATCAATTAGATAATAACTACTAACCAGAATTCCATAATTAGGGTTAATAACAACAATCATAACAACAATATTTTGATAGTAATGCCTCACATTGATAGATCTTAAAATTTGTAGAGCTCCTTAGAACAAAGAACTTATAACATAAGTGACTTAGATATGAAGCCAATCTATTGTTTACTAATTTTCTGACCTTAGGATGATTGCAACCTCTCAGAAAATTTTCTGTCTTTAAAATGAGGATAAATGTACATAACCTTCTGGAGTACCTTTAAGATTTATCTGCAATAATATAGATAAAAGAGCTAAATTCTGTGAATCACAAATGCTTAATAAATATCAATTTGTATAGAAAAGAGATTATCCCCAACTACCTAAGAAACTCACCTACAGGAGGAAAGATTTTAGGAACTAATGTAATCATCATACAAAAGGTAATGTTAATCAATTAGCTATTTTTAATATTTTGAGAAATGCTAGTGATACATACTTTGTTCGAGTAACATGCAAATGGGTGTAATAGAGAAAAACATTTTGGGAGAATGACAGTGGTAGTTATGTCATTTTTTATAATAAACAAATATTTTCACTGTACATAATGACTATATCAAAAGATTTGGTGATATTAGTGTATAAAAACACAACTGATTTTTTACCATTAATTCTATATCCTGCACCTATGGTGAATTCATTTATCAGTGCTAACAGTTTCTCTGTGTGGATATGGACTTAGGTTTTGCATATACAAGATTGTCATCTATAAACAGAAATCATTTTCCTTCTATTTTCAATTTTGGTGATCTTTTATTTCTTATTCTTGCCTAAGTGTGTTTGCTAGGATTTCCAGTGCTATATTAATACAAGTGCCAAGGGTATGTGTTTTGCCTTGTTCTAGATCTCAGAGAAAATCATTTCACTTTTTCAGAATTCATTGTTATGATAACTGTGGGCTTTGAATATATGGCCTACATTGTATTAAGGCAAGTTCTTTCTATAACTAACTTATATAAGTTTTATCATGAAAAGTGATGAATTTCATTTGGTCATGGTTCATGATCCTCTTTATTTGCTTGTTAATTCAGTTTGCCAATATTGTGTGAGGATTTTTGCATCCATGTTCATCAGGGACACTTGCTATAGTTTTCTTTCTTGCGATGCCTTTATCTGGTGTTTGCATCAGGATGGCACTGGCCTCGCAGTAAAACTTTGAAAGTGTTTCCTCTTTTGTTTTTTCAAAAAGTTTAAGAAGGATTGAAAACAAAATTATCCAAAATTTGGATTATTAAAATTATCCAAATTAAGAAAACAGTAACATTTATAATTATAGCAAATAAAATATTTAAGAGTAAAAGAGATAGACACTAAAAAAATATAAAACACTGATGAAAGAAAACTATATACAAATAAAAGATATCCTGTGTTCATGGGTTGGAGTAATTAATATAGGTAAAATATCAATATTAACTAAATTGATCTATAAATACAATGAAATCCCTATAAAAATCTTAATTCTATTTTTTTAAAAAAATAGAAAAAAATGCTAAAATGTATATGAAAAAGCCAAAGCAATTTTAGCAAGAAATCAAACATGGACATACCATAATTCCTCATTTCAAATTACATTATAAAACTACAGTATAGGGCTGGCATAACATATAGGTAATGCAATAACATAGAGAACCCAGAAACAAACCCACTCATATAGAGTCAACTGATCTTTGACAAGGATGCCTAAAAGAAACAATGGGAAAAGATTTATTCAATATATAAATATTTCTTCAATAAATATTATTGGGTTAACTGGATATACACATACACAAGAATAAAACTGTACCCTTATTTCACATCATACACAAAACCAACTCAAACTGGGTTAAAAATTACACATAATACCTGAACCTGTAAAACTTCTAGAAGAAAACATAGGAGAAAGATTCTACACATTAACTTTGTGAATCATTTTTTGGACCCCCAAAGCACAAGCAACAAAAATAAATTAAGTGGGACTAACTCAACATAAAAAGTATCTGCTAGCAAATAAAGCAATCGACAGAGCAAAAAAGGCAACCTATGGAATGGGAGAAAATATTTGTAAATAATATATCTGATAAAGAGATAATAATTAGATTTTTTTCAACTTATTGGCAAAAAAAAAAAGAAAAACAATTAAAGATGCACAGAGGAACTGAATATACATTTCTCCAAACAAGACTTACAAATGGCCAACGGATATATGAGAAGGTATTAACAGCAAATACAAATCAAAACACAATGATATATCACCACACATCTGTTAGGGCACGTATTATCAAAAAGAGAGAGAAAGAGGAAGAAAGGAACTAAGGAAGGAAGGAAGAAAGAGGAGGGCTCTTGTACACTGTTGGTGTAAATGCAATTGGTATAGCCACTTGCAAAACAATATGGATATTTAACAAAAAACTAAAAATAGAACTATCATATGATCCAGAATTCCTATTTCTGGGTGCATACACAAAGGAATTGAAATCAGAGCCTTGAAGAGATATCTGTACTCCCAAGTTCATTATAGTATTATTTCTTGTTTAAAGGATTTATCTGTTTGTTTGTTTGTTTATATGTTTTTTTTAATTTACTATTGTTCATTTGCAGTTTCCCACCTTTTCCCCCATTGCTCACTCTTAACCCTCTTTCCCCAACCCTCACAGTCAATCCCCTGACATTGTCTGTGTCTATGAGTACTCTATTCCTGCTCTTTTGCTTTCCCCTTACCCTTCTTTCGCCCATTATCCCTCTTCCAGTCTCCCCCGGTCACTGTCAGTCTGTTCTTTATTTCCATGTCTCTGGTTCTATTTTGTTTCTCTCTTTGTTTTGTTGATTAGCTTCCACTTATAGGTGACATCATATGGTATTTGTCTTTCACTGCCTGGGTTATTTCACTTAGCATAATGTTCTTCATTTCCATCCATGTTCTCTTGAAGGGTAGGAGCTCCTTCTTTCTTTCTGCTGCATAGAATTCCATTGTGTAAATGTACCACAGCTTTTTGATCCACTCATTTATTATTGGGTGCTTGGGCTGTTTTCAGCCTTGGCTATTGCTATTGTAAATGATGCTTGTATGAACACTGGAATGCATAGGTTCTTTTGAATTGGTGATTCAGGATTGTCAAGGTATGGTGCCAGCAGTGAGATCACTGGGTTGAAAGGCAGTTCCATCTTTAATTTTGGGGGGAAATTCCACAGTTTTCCACAGCAGTTGTACCAATCTGCATTCTCACTAATGTGGTACTAGGGTTCCTGTTTCTTCGAAACTTCAAGTCATTAACAGTATTATTTCTTATAGATAAGACATGAATACAATCTAAAGGTTCACTGATGAATCGACAGATACAGAAAATATAGCATATGCATACAATGGAGCATTATTCAGGTTTGAAAAAGAATTCTGCCATTTCAACAACACTGATAAACTTCAAGATAATGTACTAAGTGAAATAAGACAGACACAGTAGGACAAATACAAAATACCACACAACTCAAAAATAGTTACAATTTTAGAAGCAGAATGTTGAATGGTGGTTTTCATGAGCTAACATGGTGGGGGGTAGAAATGGGGAGACATTAGTCAAAGATTACATAGTTTCAGATATAATCTATGAATAAGTTTTAAAGATCTACTTTACAACATAATGTCTATAGTTAATAAAAGTTTGCAGTTTAAATCTTAAATGTTCTTAATATATAATAATTAATAATAATAGAGCAGAAAGAACATTTTGGAGGTAACACATAGGTTTATGGCATAGATTAAAGTGACAGTTTCATGTATGTATATGTATCTCCAGTCTCAAGTTGTACACATTATGTATGCACAGTTTTCTTTAAAAAATTAATGTATATTCTTTCCATTACTATTTATCCCTCTTATATCCCTCTTATATCCCCCTACCCCCAACCATCATACTCTTGTTTATGCTAATAAGTCTTTTTTCCTTTTTGCATGATCCCTCAACACCCTAACCCTGCCCCATAGCTATCATCCTGCTCTCTATCTATGAATCTGTCTCTATTTTGCTTGTTAGTTTAGTTTGTGCATTTGATTCTATATATGAGTAACATCATGGTATTTGTCTTTCTCTGACTGGTTTAATTCACTTAGTACAATGTTTTCCAGGTACATCCATGCTGTTGCAAAGGGTAAAGTTTCTTCTTTTTTATGACCAAGTATTCCATTGTGTAAATGTCCCCTAGTTGTTTTATCCACTCACCTATTCATGGACACCACGGCTGCTTCTATATCTTGGTGACTACCAATAATGCTGCAATGAACATAAGGGTGCTTACTTTTGAATTAGTGTTTTGGGTTTCTTTGCATATATTCCCAGAAGCAGCATTATTGGGTCAAAAGGCAGATTCGTTTTTAATTTTTGGAGGTATCTCCATACTGCTTTCCACAGTGGCTGCACCAATATGCATTCCAAACAACAGTGCAAAAGGGTTCCCCTTTCTCCACATCCTTGCCAGCACTTGTTGCTTGTTGATTTACTGATGATAACCATTCTGACAGGTGTGAGGTGATATCTCACTGTGGTTTTAATTTGCATCTCTGATCATGAGTAACACTGAGCATCTTTTCATATGTCTATTGGCTATTTGTATGTCCTCTTTGGAGAAGTGTCTATTCAGTTACTTTGCCCATTTTTTTAAATTGGGTTGTTCGTTTTGGTGTTGAGTTTTATAAGTTCTTTATAAATGGTGGATATTTACCCATTATCAGATGTACCAAGAAATATGGTCTACCATTCAGTGAGTTGCCTTTTTGTTTTGTTGATGGTTTCCCTTGCTGTGCAAAACCTTTTTAATTTGATGTAGTCCCATTTGTTTATTTCTTCTTTTGTTTCCCTTGCCTGAGGAGATATATCTGATAAAATTGCTATGAGCAATATCCAGGATTTATATATAACTTTTTGAATGTCAAAAATAAATTACCAAAATAAAACTTGACAGTAGAAAAGAGAAGGGTGATTGAAGACAGAACAAAAATTTTAAAACAACAGAAGACAGGAATTTTATGTTGAACAAAGTCAAAAGTGTGCTATAATACCCTTCTTGTAGCTTTTTTCCTCTCTATTGTTTTCAATCTTATTCTTCTGCAATGGCCTTTTATTTTCAATATTTAAATGTCTCACTTCTGTTACTTTCTAAAATTGTCTCTTGAATTTATAATCATTTAATTCAGTAATTTTATACTGCCACTGATCGGTCAGTTTTTCATTATTTCTATCTAACTCTTTAAATCTGTAACTTCACCCACTACTGTATGGTTTTATCCAGCCACTCAGCATTTGTTCCTGTGTTCTGCAGCTCTTACCCTCAACTCTCAACTGAAGCTACTCTAACGAATTATTCAGGACTTCCTTCTTAAAATACTTATTGGCCTTTTCTTATTTTTTAATCTTAGTTTAATGTTCTGTGACTTTATTCAACAAACCACTGGTTGATTTGATAATTCATGAGTAGATATTATACTGATTTAAATACCAAAATATTCAGAATGGACATCAAATCCAGTTGAATAGAATTCACTAATTGAACAAGTCATGCATGGGAGAATAGATGGGTGAATAAATTCTCCAATAGAAACTGACAGATTATTACTGAAATTCTTTTTTTTTCTGTATTTCTGTGACTGTTACTTCTAACTTTCTCAGTGCCTCACTGTCACATTTTTCACCTTAGCTTTGGACTTTAGTTTTGCATTATACGTTTTTTTGGCCTGTGCATTACTAAATTCACCAACTTAAGTTTTTCAATATCATTTTTGTGTATCACCTCCCAAAGCAGCTTTTCAGTCCTAATATTTGGTGTTCCGCAGTTTCAAATTTCTTATATTTTACTAGGCCATCCATCCCTTTGGATATTCTCTTTTTCCTTCAAGTATCCCAGAGCTAAAATTATTAATTTATTGCATTAACTTTTTTGTGCAGAATATCAAAGTTGATATTTGGCAAAATAAAACCACCAACACTTTGGTGGTATACACCCCCCACTTCAAAAATCAGTGCCCACCTCCCACAAGCACCTGAAATCACTCTGTTTCTCTGTCTTTTAGCCAAGGACAAGCCAACAGAGTGTCATCACATGGAGCCCTCCATCCGACAGTGTTTTGCCTCCGTTTATCTCTTGTTTTACCTGCTAGCAAATAAAAATGCCTATTATTTGCCCCCATCGGGTATAGCAGTCATTATGAGCACTGGCCACACAAAGGAATTACCTGGGGAGATTTTAACAGATACTGGTACTTAGACTATGTCCCCAAATATTCTTATTCCAGTTGTGAGAAGACTTGAGCATGTGAATTATGATAAACCCCCTAGATAATTCTAAGGTATATTCAGAAGTAGTAACCACTGAATTACAAGATAGCATCTGGATTACTTTGTTTAATTACAGATGTTGTCTAAATGAAGCTTCCTTCCCTCTCCAGACTCACCTTCCCATATACTCTTCACTTCAGCAATACTGCACTGCATTTCTCACTCCTTGAATATACTATGTGGTCTAAATCACAGTACTGAGGTGTTTATCATCATCTTGTCACATTTTTCTAGTTCCAATTAACCCTCAAATTTCAGCTCATGCACTGCCTCTCCCAGAGCTCTTCCCTGAAATGAACATCCCTTCACCTCTGCCTATACCCTCTCGACTGTTCAGTACAGAGTGCCATCTGACTTACTAAATTTTAGAAAGCAACTCACACAGTTATATAAATCTCTTCAATGGTCACTGGTGAAGAAGTTGGGCTATTTAGTGTGCAAAGTTGGCTAAGTTTGACCTCAAGAGCTCGGAATAATAATTGTTATTTTAGCATTGGCCCTGACTTTTGGTAAATATATACCACTATATTCCCAATTCTGGAGGTGGGAAGTGACAAAAAGGAGATGGAGAATAACAATAGACCAATGCTGCATGAACGTCATAGAATAATAAATAGCCTACCAGAACTGAATCATCCTTACTACAGTAACTATGTCACCTGAGATTAAATGATTTTTTATTACTATATTTTGAAAAACTACTTCCCCTATGTTGTTTTTGCACTCTAAGGCTTTCTGAAACACTGTGTTTTATTTTTTATTACTCATTCACCCATTTCTCAAGTTATTGACTACTACTTATTAAATATCTACTATATATTAGATAGTAATGAATATAAATTTATTAACTCTATAAGATAGATATTATTCCCATTTTATATCTATAGAAACTCATACTCAGAGAAGTGAGGAATAGTTAATATAATCACACTGCTAGTAAATAATTTGATTTAAAAATAAAGTGTATCTTTACTATTTTTTCCAAGGGATACAGCCTCCAAATATTCTCAAGCAACTTAGTATACATGTCACAGTAAATGTCTAGTAAACCCTTCTACCCATAAAGCATATGAAAGGAACTGGCTGAGATTTAAAAAAGCAAACAAACAAACAAAAAAAGCAAGAACAAAACAATAACAGCAAAAGGAAGAAAAGGTCAAAAATCAACTTACCAAAAGTAGGCATAGAGTAAGCAGGTTGACTATCAACTGAGGAATAAATTATAAAAAATAGAAGGTTATCAATTAGGCAAAACCTACTTATTGAGCATCCACAAACCATGTGTGTGTGTATGTAAGTATATGTGTGTGTGTATACTCCCCATATATGTGAATATATATATATATTTATAAATATATATGAGTAAATGTACACAAATATATAGACATATAGTACATTAGTATTAGTATTATACTAATACTATATAGTGTTAATAGTATTAAATAGTATTAAAACACATACTGATATGCATGTAAATCTTTATATATGTATATATATGTGTATATATACATACACACATAAAAATAAATTAGAACATTTACTGGCAAATACTAAGAGCTATAAAAATGTTAGTCATTGTTGTTATTATTATTGGTGTTCTTATGCACTAGCCACTCTCTAAGACCTGAGGAGTTCATGAACTGACATGTTAAAGAATCCTTATGACTGTTTAGTAGGGAAAGACTGAAGGGGCACAAAGATGGACATGGGACAGACAATGAGGAGTTAATTGCAGGGAACAATTTATATATGACAGTTATTTGACTGTGCGGGTAGTAGAGGATGTCATAAGAAATTGCTGACTTTTAGATGTGTTTTAAAGGAAAAGCCAATAGGATTTGCCTATGGACTAGATACAGAGTATTAATGAAAAAATGGTCAAGGATCAGTTCAAGGATGAGCATGATTAAAAAAGTGCAGGTAAATGCTGTGCTAATTCAGATAAAAAGAAAACATTCACATTCAGCTAGAAAGATACTAAAAGCTGCATTAATGAGATTGTATTTTGACTGGACCTTCTAAATTGTTGTATGGGTTTTTAGAAGATGAAGGTAAAAATATTTCTCTTTTATCTCTTAAATAACTGTACCTTCTTCTAGCCTCCCCTGTTGGTGACTGATGATAAATACAACTTCAGCTGCTTTTAGGCTTCCAATTATGTCCATGGTATCATGTAATGATTCAAAGTTTATAAGGAGCTAGAAAACTGGGAGAGGACAGGTCCTTTACCAATGCCTTTCACTATTATTGTCGTTACTGTCACTCATTCAACTACTCTAAGTTGTCTCTTGGTGGTAACCCATTGACACCTTTTAGGAACTATGGAACAAGTGCCTTACAGAGACTCACTCGATAGCCTATAGCATTACATAATGTATGAGGAAATACTCCTGGGAATGTTTAATACCTTCTGTCCTATGAAGAAAGCCCCCAAACTACCAAACACTTCAGTCTTTAAGAATATACAACCACTTAATGGGGCTCTGTTTACTTGACATTTTCCTCAACAACAAAATTCTATTGAGTGAAGATTGTTGTCTATATACTTGGAAATCCCTGGTTTTCACCCTAAAATACACAGGCCAATAAATATTACACATATTTCTTCTGACTCCATGCAATGAACTAAAACTTAGGACTAAAAAGGGAATAAAAAATACCAACAGCAGAAAAAATTAACCTCATATAATGATTCCCTTAAATCACCCTAATGTAGAATTTAATTTTTGATATCTACAGAATTTAGCAGAAGATATTCAATACTGCCAAAAACATTGCTTAAATATGCAGGAGAAAGAGTAAGGTTTACCTAGTAATTAAGACTGGCTTGTTTTAAAAGTGATACCAACTCTGCAACTTTGAACAGATCTTTGGTTTTATCCATCTTTTCATGTAATATTAAACCTAATTCCCAGTTGGGCAATGGAATATAGGGTATAATTTTTCTTCTATTCAGTCATTTTCATTAGAGGGTTGTCACATATGAAAGAAGAATGAGAGCATCATGCAAATAGCTAATAAGGCTGAAAATATTAATAGTTGAAATTATAGGGAATGTTACTATTCACCTAGGATATCTGGGGTGTTCTGTATGATAAAAATAGTAAAAAAGATACTACAGAGTAACAATAAGAGACTTATGCAAACTACATTTCACCCTTCAAATATTTTACAATTTCTAATATTAAAGATGTTCACATGTAGTTTTATCATTTATTAAAAAATTAAAACTTCAGTAGTTTTTAAGTCTGATTTTAACCTACATTTGCCATACATCCTAAGCTCCTTGCTCCTTATGTAGATAAGGAAATAATAAAATGTTACTCAATTTTTCAAAAGGTACATTGTTGCAGTATTATAAGTTGCAAAATGGGATAGTTTACCTTGAAATAAAGACTGAGTCCTGGTTTGGTTGTTTCCCCCCACCCCTTTTTTAGTTTCAGAAAGCATCTGACAGGTCTGCCAACATGTTAACCTTTATTCTCTCTCCTGGGTGTCTCCAGTCATAGAACAAATGTAGTGCTTCCCATCAAAGATAAGCCATGTGTCTGGACTAGAAAGTTTGTACTTCACCTTCAGTTTGATTAGTCTTGACTGCTTGGATTCACATGTGAGTTTAGAAAACATGTACACTCCTAAGTCACTTTACTTTCTGGAAAAGAGGAAAATAAGGGTGGTGGGTAGAACACCAGTATGTGTGAACTGTTTGAAATTATTTTTTAAAATCATGTGCATTACAAAAACACCACAAGTAGACATTTCAAGGGGCATTTAGGAAGCTTTTGTTATTTGCAACATAACAATAATCTTTATTTCACTCTTAGGAATTAGATTGTAGTAATTTATTCTCCATTTGCCCTTAGATTCATGTTCCATCTTTCTTGATACTGCAAAACCCATCAGGAGACTGTCTATGGACCACATCATTCAGGCACAATTGTCATCTGACTTCCTCCTCTTGGGTTTGGCCAATTGGTGGTGTGGCAGGAGATCAGAATGGGGAGAGAATTAGCCAAGAATATACATTTTTTTCTTGTCTTTCTTTTTCTGAAGTGGTTCTGACAGAGGTTGCATCCCTTTTTAAGATCAGATTCTGTGTGGGAACTCTACTTGCCTTATGCTTCAATACCACCCTTACAAACAGATCTGCAGGTGCAGATATGGTATTGCTAATATCAGGGTGACTCAGTATCCTTAGCTGATTTTTCTTAACCTAGTCCATATATCTAACAATAGTCCCTTTATTACAAAAAACTCTTTAACATCACATACTGACATCAATATACTGACTGATTCTTCTGGGAACTGTACTTTAACAATGTTATTGTTAAAATGCTCTAAAGGTTTCACCCCAAAAGCAAATTTATTTAGTTACAACAATGGAAGAAATATGAATTATTCTAAACAAATGAACAAAGAAACAAAACAAACCACCTCTGAATTTCTGGTCCTCTTTCTGGAGAAATAATATGCATTGACTATTTTGTAATGTTTTCATTAGGAAATAGAGGAAGTCACCTTTCAATTACACAAGTAAAAAAAGTAAAACTGTAACTAGACATTATCACTGTCAACCATCTAGATGAGTGATTTTTAAATTGTAGGTTGAAATCTTTAGGGTGTCATTAAATCAAAGTAATCAGTCAAGACCAGCAATTTTTTCACAGGTACAATAAATTAGTCAAGTCAGGAATTTATTTAAAATAGAATATAAATGATTACAATGAGTTGCACATACAATGGATGTTTATTCATAAATCATGAGTTATCAAAAACACACATTTCTGAGTCATAGTTTAAAAAGTTTGAAAATTTCTGTTATAAAGTAGGGATCTTATCCTTTCTTCCTTTGAAAGCCTTTACAAGATTGTATCTACAGAAGTTAAAATGCTGTATGGTCTACAATATATCTATGCCTTGTAAGATTAAAGGAGTCATCATTCTTCAGGTCTTTGACACAAAATAAAGAAACAGCTGAGGGTTGAGAAAACAGTATGAGAAAGCTCATTTTTACATAACGTATCTTGTGTAGAATACAAATGAAGTTGTTTTTCAACCTCGAAGCTCTGAATTTCTTGCTCACTGCTTAATGGAAAAAAGTATAAATACATATATATTTGTACATGTGTTCCCCTCATAAACAGTGAGCAGGTAATTTCAGACCTAGCAAATAGAAAGAAATTTCCTCAGATTAAAGGTAAGTATTACCTTTAAAAAGTAGGAAATATTCTGGTCTGAGAGAAAGGGCAATTTAGTAATAGTGGGATAGTGCAATCTCTACACCAAAACAAACCCAACTTGAATATTATTGACCTTTTAGAAGTATAATGATTTATAGGATAAGCCTCAGGGACAGACACTGGGGGTGTATAGCCTTGCTTTATATGGCTTAGCTATGTGATCTTGCATATATTTTTCATCTTAATTCTCCAGTTTTTCTTCTAAAAATGGAGATAACAAATGTATCTACTGCGTAAGATTGACTTAAGAATTATATACCTTAAACAACTAAGTACTTCGATAGTGCATGTCATATTCTAAGCATCCAATTAAAGTTTGCTTCTGTTTTTTAATTTTCTCTTTCTTTTCACTCAAAATCTCCATTCCCTGATACCTTCCTAATAATTTTTAAAAGCATACCTTTATATAGGGCCAGGTTAAGCTAACATAAATGCTTACTAACTACATATTACCTTTTATTTCTTGCATATTTGAAGAAGACTAAAAAGATAATCTTACAAGAAAGACAGCATAATATTATATATTATATATTATATATTATATATTACATATTACATATTAATACATATTATATAACATAAGTAATATAACACACAGCATATTGTGCATTTTTTCTAATTTTAAGATCCTTGCTGTGAGAGAATTCTAATATACAACTTGTACAGAAATATCAGAAAATATGGTATTTACTATGTTATTCGATAATTTTAAATTATTCAATTAATTTTGACATAAATCTTCAGAAAAGAACATATAGAATGACAGAAAAGACCATACAGAATGACGTGGTTCAATAGCACTGCACTGGAAATTGGACCTGATTTCAGTTCTAATGTATCAACAAACTATGTCCCTCTGGTAAGTTACTTATCCACACTGGATCTTGATATATGCATCTGTAAAATGGAATTTTTAATACATGCTGATATGACAGCTGTCACAATACAAATAAAATTGTTTCAATTGCAGTTAAAGACAACTAAGCACTACTACAGCCAGTTTACAGGAAAAAAGATGAATGAACTTTTTGGCCAGCCCAATACATATACTCTAAGATCCTTTACTATAATCCTCTGATTTAGTATAATCATAATGAATATAATATATTAGCACCATTCTACTGCATTACTTTTCTCAGGAACTGTTCAGAATAGTAGTGCTACTTCCCTCACAATAAAAATCTCTAGTTTTTTTTATTTTCTCTTATTATATGGAATAAAAATTTTTCCCTCCTTAATAATACAGATATATTCTATCACTTTTCACTGCCTCACTGAGACTAATTTTATCAAAATGAAATGCAGTGCAGTAATTAAGAGTGCTAATATCATTTCATTTACTTATTATTCAGGTAACTGTAGGTACTGTACTTGAATCTCCTAAGTCTTTGTTTTCTCATAGTATAAGAGATATATTAATAACAATAGTTATATCACTTTGTAAGAAATAAAATAATTTCTTCACTCAACAAACCCTTGACTGAGTTCTTGCTAGAGACAACCACTGTTCTATGTGCTCCTGAGCTGCAAAACCAACTTAAAGACCTCAGGGACCCCGCTTCAAGGAAGATACAAACAACAAAGGAATGTAATGTCAAAGGATAATAACTAAGCTGGAAAAATAAAGTAGGGTGAATGTTTAGAAAGTGATGAATGAATGAAATAAGGGCAAGATGGGAGCTACTGTTAATTGGGTAATCAACACCAACTGATATCAGAAATAACCCAAAGTCTCAATGACTTGGCATTGATTAAATTTACATCCTGCTAATGATTAAGTCCAATGTAGGTCAGAGTGTTTTCACAGAGATCTCTGTATTATGTGACTGGGACATTCAAGTTCTCCCCATATTGAGGCAATATCCTCCCGCTGTTTTTGCAGTTGGGAAAGAGAAGGTGGGAAAAATCACGAAAAGTGTTTTTTAGCCAGCCTGGTGTGTGGAATGCATCAGTTCTGTCTATATTGTATTTGTATAAACCCAATCACATGACTCAACCTTAATCATAAAAGAGACTCTGAAATGTAGCCTTGTTTGGCACCCATGGCAAAGGAACCCAGGTTTGATGGACACTCAGAAAAACTTTTAGCCCTGCCTGATGAAGGATACTGTACAGGCTTCCACAGAGGTCTTACAGTAGAAATATACTATTTCCAGTTGTGCTGATTAAGGGAGCAGAATTTACTGACCAAAAATATGCTTCTTGGGCATAAAAATTTATTTGAGCTAGTTATTGTTTTTTTCAATCCTCACCAGAGGATAGGATATTTTCAATGATGTTTAAAGAGAGAGGAAGGGAGAGAAAGAGAAAGAGAGAGAGAGAGATTGATGTGAGAGAGAAACATTGATCAGTTGTCTCCCATACATTTCCCAACTGGGGATTGAACCCCCAACCTAAGTATGTATGTGCCCTGACCAGGAATCGAACTCATAAACTTTTGATGCATAGGATGACATACCAACCAACTTAGCCACCTGGCCAGGGTGAGCTGGTTATTATTATTATTTTTTTTAAGAAACTGCAGGTACAGACAGGAAAAGCTCTGAAAAACAAGTAAAAATTACTCTTTTATAGAAGAGATTTACATTTATATGGGAAATCTCCATTTGTAAGGGTCTGTCCCTCTCTGTATTAGGGAGAAGAGAATGACTAAATTTCTAGAAACCTATCAATTGAGAAGGCTAAAATTTAAATCTGCATAACAACTTCCCTTGTTTACAGTGCTTTGTCTAATAACCTCCCATAAATGGTTCTCCCCACCCCTAACACCTTCTTTCATTTTTAGCTGGAGTTGAAATTGAAGGTGTCCCTAGGGCCATTTCTGGGAGTTATTCAGTTTTCCAGGGTATCTCCCATGTATATAGGATATTTACAACAAGGTCTATCTCAAAAAAGTCTTGCCATTGTTAATATAAGGAGAATGGTTTGCAAAACATTGATGTAATCTGGCAACCAAGGAGAGTGGACTGGAATATGCATACATGAACAAGGATGACTTCACTGTACTAGTCAGTTGGGGGTAATAGATGTCATTGAGTGAGCTTGTATACTGCCTGACCATCATATTCCAAAAGACTGAGCAAACAGGGCAATGAATCTGCATCCAATTGGTATTAAGCTTGAACATTCCTACACGGAAACTATTTGAATGATTCAGAAGACCACAGCTATGGGCAACTGGTGATTGGTAGCTTTATAACTTCAACATGACAATGTGCCTCCTCAGGCATCACGTTTCCTGCAGAGTTTTTTGGCAAAACATCAAATAATGCAGGTGACTCAGCCCCCCTACAACCCAGATTTGGCACCCTGCAAGTTTTGGCTTTTCTCAAAACTGAAATCACTTTTGAAAGGGAAGAGATTTATGACCATCAATGAGATTCAGGAAAATATAACAGGGCAGCTGATGGCAACTGGGAGAACTGTGTGAGATCCCAAGGTGCCCACTTTCAAGGGGACTGAGGTGTCATTTTCCTATGTACAATGTTTCTTGTAGCTTATATCTTCTTCAGTAAATGTCCCTATTTTTCATATTACATGGCTGTATAACTTCTGGACAGGCTTCATATATATTATTAAACTTCTGTTTGTTTTTACCCTGTGAAAATAGAACAAATAAAAAGGTCACTTGAAATATCAGGAGGCCATTGAAAAAGTGGGACTTATAAATGCCTTGTGCCTCAGTTCTCAGAAGTGCTATTAAATTGCCAACCTATTACTAAAACTGTCTTAAGGCTGAGCCATAAACATCATGGAACAGCCACATGTATAATGGACACATATGGACTTTACTTCTACTTTGTAGTTTTTGCCTCCTCTATTTGCATATTGGAACTAACCAATCCCTGTTAACCTAGCCAGAAAACTTCATGTGCATAGAGGACCCAAATGAGAATAACACTTGTAAATTTCACCTCTATAAAACCCTGCCTTTCTTTGCTCTTTTTGGAGCACAATTTAGGCTCTCATCTGAATCTATGACTCCCTTTCAGAGGGCAGGAGGGTTATGGGCCTGGGTGAAAGAGGTGAAGAGATTAAAGGGAAAAAGACAAATCAGAACTCAAGATGTGTTAGGTAGGATAGATAGTAAACTAAGGCAGGAAGGAAGAGAGAGACATATCTCTGTCCACAAACTCAGCAGTCCTGAGCCTGTTCCCATAATATTGCCAGGTATTCCGATGGCACAGGAAACACCATGCTAACACAAGTAGAGGGCAGTTCTTGAAATTCTACATATCTTCTCTACTATCTGGGAAAGAAAGCCTTTGAAATTGTGCTTCCATCCCAATGTCTGAAAGGCTAGAAAGGGCCTATAACAGCCAAACGAGGAAGCCTATTAACACCTTTGGGTATTCACATACCATCCCACCAAAAGCTGGCATCACCTTCGCCTGTTAGTCAAAATGTAACTTCTTTATCTCCATTCCACCAACTATGTAAGTCCTCAGAAGAAAGGACTCTCAGCTTGGCACTCTTGGCTCTCCACCAGGTCTCCAGACACCCTACCACTTGCCACCCCAGCCTTTGGCCACCCTTACTTTTGCTTCCCTTACAACTGCTTTGTCCTGAACCTACACCTTTCACCCTCTACCTCAGCTAAGCTCTTCCTCTTCCCTAAGAACATATCACCAATAAATCCTGCTTGCACACTAATAGACTGCCTGATCTGGAATTCTTCAATGCATCAGTGAGAAAAACCAAGTCTCTGGGAGTTTCCCCTATAACAGATGCAGACAACAGTATGGTGAAGGCTAAGGGGGAGATAAATGGTGATGAAAGGAGACAACCTTAGGTGGCGAACCCACAATACAATATGCAGATGATGTATTATAGAATTGTACACTTGAAACCTATATAACTTTATTAACAATGTCACCCCAGTAAGTTCAATTAATTTTTTTAAAAGAACAGATTAAGTAGCCTCAGTATCTACAAGGGTCTTAGTAACTTCTATTTTTATGGTAACTTAACCTCTCCTACACTATTTATTAGCTAGGAGAGGGGGAAATACCCTCTCATACTTCTCAAAGCAACCCTATGCTTACTTCTGTTTCTTTTCTCTTTCTAAATCCTGTTTCAGTTTTCTATAATCCTTCTTAAGGTGACCTGGTTTTATGCGATTAAAACATGCTTCTCTACAGAAGTTTCACTATAGACCATATTTAGTATTTCTGTTGTTTTGCTCCTAGAATGCAGTGTGTATGTTAATTGGAATAGGTCAGAATAACTAGGATTACCTGTTCAATTACTTCAGCTATTACAGGAAAAAAAACAACAACTCAGTTCTTCTTGCTGACTCAGTAAAGAATTATAGATCAGCAAGTCTGTTAGCATGCAAGCAAAGTTTATTAGTGACAAGTTCTCATGGAAGAGAATGGGTCTAGCTGAGGTAGGAGTGAAAGGCACAGGCTTGGGGGCTAGAAGCAAGGGCAGCATCAGGTCCTTTATCTTGAGGACATATATAGTTGCAGGACAGGGAGAGGGAGTCACATATTGATTAGTGGGTAAAGATGGTGCCCCTTTCCCCAGGTGGATGTGACAACCCAAACAAAGGTATTTGTGAGGGTCTGCCAACCCAGAATTTTTATCTTGCTCCAGACCACCTTTGTTTATCTTGTTGTAAAACATATGTGACAGGACGAAGTTAATTAAAGTTGAGGCAGTTACCCAAAGTTATTTATGGGCTCTTTCTGTAAGCACTAGGGACCCCCTCCTAAAACAGGTAGTGACCAGAAGCAGGCAATTAACCAAAGTTATTTATGGGCTTTTTCTTTGGGCTTTATGGGCACTATGGACCACCTTCTCTTCTTTCCAGACCTCAGGATGAATATACAGTTTCAAAGGCTTTCTCCCTGATAGTAGAAACAATACATAGAATTTCAAGGGCTCCCCTCTTCCTCTGCTAGCATGATGTTTCTTACAATGTTTGGAACACTTGCTAATGTTACCGGAGCAGGCTCAGGACTGCTGAGTTAGTGGGTGAGATATGTCCCTCTTCTCCTCTCTGCCTTGGTTTACTATCTATCCCACCTAACACAGCTAAAATTTTTGTGAACCCATTAGGGTTCTGAAGAAAGTAGGAGAAATCTTTAGTAAATTCCTTAATTTGATTCTAGTCCAAGAAAGATATTCAGTTGCTGTTTCCTCTCTGCTTAAGACTGGCTCTTCCAGGTTTCCATCCTGAGTGTCCCCCTAAGTCAGTAAGGAGCTGTGGTGGAGGAAATGAGAAGAGAAAAGGGAGGAAGAGATGAGAGTAAGTCCAGACAAGAAAGTAAAGAATACAGCAGGGCAGTTGAGAAGAGCGAAAAGTGGGGTATTGGCATTGAGCAGCCTGAGAAGCCTGCCTTAGTTCAGAAACAGGCTCTAAAAGTTATTACTAACTTCTTGTAGAAAGAGAATTTATCTGGGCTCCTCCTATAAGCTTCTAATTTCCAAGCAAGATAACATCCCCATTTTTATAAGTACTTGCAAGTAAAGGTTTCCTCTTTATTGTATATCTGCAGGAATATTAATGGGGGCCTAGGGTCTGGGAGTTTCGTCATCAGAGACATGGTGTCCCATGTTAAGTTTAGCTTTACTTCAAGATCTGAAGAGTCTGAACTAAATTTCTAGGGATACTATCTAGTGGGTTGAAATGTGTTGCTTATGGGTTGAGCTCCAAGGAGTTGTCACGTCCTGAATCACCTCAACTCTCTCACCTGTATGGGTTTCTTTCCCTGCCTAATACAGCCATGAAAACTTGCAGTATTAGGCAACTAACCCTTATGTGCATGTCAATTATTTAATTAAAGTTAAGGTGGAGTTCCCTATGGGGCTCCTGAACCTCCTGAGGGATGCCCTCTGACACCTCCACAGAGATTCTTAGTCACCTAAGAATACCCAAGAATTAAACTGAAGGGAAGAAATGCCTCTTATTTTCTGGAGTCAACAGAGTTCAGGCTCTCATTTACTCAGTAAAAGGTTTTGTTCAGACTCTCAGAAACCCAATCCAATCGAAAAGCCAAAGTTAAAAACCATCCACCCATTTGTTTTTCTCTCATGCTGAGTTATCTCAACTCTCTTATAATTAGCCTAGATTCCAGATTATTTTAACCCTTAACCTTTAGCTCTGCCTCCAGGATTTTTTAAAGAAAAAAAAAAAAAAAAACAGCTCAAGCAAAGTCATCCTCTTAGGTTAACACAGGAAGTCCAGAATTCCCAGGAAATCTCACCCGAGTTCATCTTATGCAAACTGAAGATCCAGTGGGGCACTATGGGGCTCTGCTGGTACATAGCATGGGCCTGGTCTGCAAGGTGTCTCAAGTGGACTTCTCTGGAATCCTGCTACAGTACGCTACTTAAAACAATCCAAGTCAGGATCCAGGTCAGAGTGCCAAATTAACCAATTTTGCAACAATTCTTACTATTTGATTTTTAAACTGTGCATCCTCTTTTCCCACATTCCAGAACTCATGGATACATCATTCTTTTCTTCCTGTGATCCATCAGCCATTCTTTGATTTTACTGGTTACATATATTTTAACCATACATGCATTCTGAAATTATATTCAAATTAGTAAATTTAATACCCAGTAATAATAGCAAATAAAATAGTCAATTCATAGAGTTAAATTCAAATTTCATCTTGGGAAAAAATTTAATTAAAAACAAATTAATTTTTAATTAAATTAATTTAAAATTAAATTTTTCAGAAATTAAGGGTGCACATGTATTTAAGCACATCACACACACACAAAGACATACTGAAAGTCTAAGTATACTTAACTTCAAGGCTGTGTCTATCATTTTCTTCTCAATAAAATTACTCAACCAGAAAAGATCCATTCGTTTCCAAAAGAAAAGATTTGTAAGTAGAAGCCTATCACTTGAAGTAATTCCCTAGTGGGACTACTACCATCTGGCAAAGAAATATGCGCATCAAAGTAGAGGAAAAACAGCACCTCTTAAAAGTAATTTTCTCTGAGGGTTTTCTTCCTGGTATTCTGCCAACAGCAATCTTTAAACCCTTAGCATACTACACTGTGAGAAGCTCGCAGGTTAGGGGAGCCCTGCTCTTTGCTTCTAGTTCTAAAGAAAATAAATAATAAGGGGAACCAAAAGAGAAACAAAGACCTTTAATTTTATAGCAGTCATGCCACCAGGTTATTTCCTTTTCTTCATTATTCACAGGTTTCTTTTTAAGGTGAAACTTTTGCAGACCATTTTGGAATATTGAGGCAATTCTAATCATCAAAATGAAGAATTCATTCGATGGCTCTAAGATTATATGATATGTAAATTTATCTAGTTAGAAAACTAAAAGCAATAATAGGAATGCAAATATAAGGACAATAAACATACTAGTATTACATAGTATAGTACAGGGGGCTAAAAAATATTAATATCTTTTCTCTTCCAACTTCTAAATTCTTCTTGTTGGACTAATAATCAAATTAACAGAGACAGATTAACAGGAGGAAATAAAAGTTTAATACATGTGCATGGAGAATTCACATAGACATGATAAGTCCATGAAAAATTCCGAAAACAGTGAAGCACCTGTGTACATAAGGCATTTTTGAACAAAGTAAAAAGGAGGGAATAGGGTGTTCAATTTCAGAAGTGAGAATGAGTGATTTACATGTAGTTGAGGAAGAGCAGAACACACTTGGCAGGAAAATCCTTGCTGGGTGACTCAGAAACAAGGGGACACAGCGAGTATGTAGCTAACAGTCCTGCCTGGATCCTTGTTGTTTATAATACTTAATTCAAAGTAGGCTAAGGCAGCATTCTGAGCTCTCATTCCTGAAGCAGTTTTCTCTGTCTGAATCTCTTGGGCAGGAAAAGGGGGATGGTTAGAAATTCAGAGTCCTTTGTTTCATAATAAACAGCTTAAAATTAATGTCCCCAAAACAAGCTTTGGGGTGGCAGAATTTGGGTCCCTTCAATAGTAATTCAATCCCTGGTGCACTTAATGCATTTGTCTATATACAGACATCAGCCCACCTTTGAGGGTCTCTTCTTTGGATCCAAAGACAAGGAATTGCTTAACCTCAGTTCTGCATTTTTTTGCACTCTACTTTTTGAGTGTTGTGACTTTCTGCTCACTGTTTTCTCCAGATAGTTATCACTATTGTCTACTCATCTCTGCTATTTCCACTTTTGTAGACAATTTAAGCAGAACATGAATCCTTAAACTTGAGGTCTCACCTAGTGCAGAATTTCTATCAATACTAAGCTGTAAAAACGAAAGCTCTTTTCAGCTGTGACACAACACACTGCAGTTATTTCCCAAGTGTTTGGTTGGACGGTTTAGTCAGAATGGTTTTATAACTATTAAGAATCACTGTGCAATTTATTTGGGTTGTATTTTGTTTTGTGTCTAAGTATTCTCTCCCCACTACTTAGGGTTCAGAAGAACAATGCAGAAAGCAGTGATGCACAATTCTTAATTGTGTTGCATTAGGACTGACATTATGTAGCAGAAATCAACTACTATGCAATTCTTGGGGTTATCTATCTTTAGTTAATTGGAGTTTTAATTTAAAGGAAGCTTTGCTAATTTTAACTGTTAAACATTTTATATTAAAGTATTCATACAATAAAACATGAACTTTATCTTTCCACTTGCAGCATGACATGATTAGTACAGTATGAACTCATGGTTTCTGCACCTCTTTGTGTTGAACTCTGGCTTAGTGCATCATCTTAGAAATTACGTGATTTTACTACATTTTAGAACTATGGTTTTAAAATAGAATATTTTTTAATCTCTCTAGGTCTTAGTTTCCACACCTTTAAAACAAGGAAAAAAATTTTTTTCTGCCATGTAGATTGTTTGTGAGGAGTGAGTAAACATAAAAGTTGTATAATAAATTACAAGTGTTTTGTAATTATTATTATTATAAACAACAACCCATTGTTACCATAAATTTTCAACTTGACATTGATGCAGACACCAGCCCAAAGTGTCTGAGTCATTATGGATCAAATGAGACATTCACATGGACTACTGAGTCCCACAGAGGAAAAGGGATGGCATGGCTTTTCTCTCAAGGGGAGCAAAAAGCCTTTGCCCTTGCTGTGACCAGCCTTTATTGAGTTTCTCTGCACATTACATGATGGTCCTCATTTACTATGCACAGGTTCACTTTCGGTGGTTACCTTTTACAGAAAAAAAAGGAACCAATACCACTAATCACATCACAGAAGAGGGATATTTGCCAATGAAAAGGCAAAAGTGGTTGAACTGGTAACACTCATCCTTGGAAGGTGTAGCATGGATTTTAGGAAGTTATTTTGCAGTAAATGTCCTCAATTCAGAGTGAGGGAGTTTTTTTAGCAAGAGCAAGACTCAAAGTGGTCTAAGTACATTGCAGGTCTGATTCCCCATGGGAGAACCTATCCATGGGCATGGGTCTGTCCTGTGCATCTCCCAGTGGGAGCTGGGCCCACACCATGCAGAACAGTCTCCTACATGACATAATCATTGTCTTAGCATGAATGTCTTTTGGCCACTTCTATTATCTCACCTGTTATTATACATACTGTGGCTGCAGGAAAATAAGAAGGTAGGAAAGTGCTTAGGCAAGTGGAATAGGGAAACTGAGACAAGAAAATTAAACCAAAGCATACAGTTTGAGCAACTTACAGAAGCTTATCTCCCCTAACCAAGGAAACATGAGAGCACATGGTTTATTCCTCTCCTTCCTAAACAGAGAATACACACAGGGTAGCTTAAATCACTCTGGTCTGTGGATTCCCTTTGATACTTCTTGCAGTTGTGAGATACCATAAGCATCTGGGGAAGGGAGTAGAAGGGGAAAACCTAGAAGCTGGATACGAACATAACACCCAGAAGAAACACGAGATAAACAACTAACTATCTTTTATTGAGCTTATTCACAAGGCTTAAAGAAGAGAAAAACAAGACCCGGGTTCACCTTCAGGGAGAAAATAACAAGGACCATTCATCAGCACCCTGTAGCCATGGAAACTCAAGCTAAAACGGAAAAGCCTACTCCCACCCTCTGACCCCAATAAAAAGCCTGAGCACTCACACACAGGCCTGACTCTCTGTTGCCCAAAGATTCCACCCTCTGCACAGCTGAAATAAGTCTTATTTTCATTGTTGGCATTCCTTAACTAAATTTGTTTATTTTGTGGGACAAGAATCCAAATTAGTTCTGGGTTCCTTTGGGTAACACCGTTGTTACAAAACAGGGGGAGGGCCAAGGGAACTGAGGGCAATGTACTATTACCGAAGGGAACCCCCCAGGTTTGGTATGTCCTCTGCCAGAGGAAAGACATCTCTCAATGCCAGAGATTTGTGAAAAGAAAAGGAAATGTTTATTTAATGCTATACAAATTTAAAGTAGTGACCTAATGTCTTCATCTAAATCCCAAAGTCCCTTAAAACACCCACAAACAGACACAGTCCTTCCTTCCCCCTTTGCCCAGTCTAAGGTACCGTATCTCAGGAAAAGAAACAGAAGTCCATGGCTCAGGCAGCCTCCTGTCCTTCTCAGTAATCCGTCTCGGCTGGTAGGCCTCCCTCGGTTTCCGGCACCATCAGCTGTGTCGCTGGGATCTCTGCTAAAGCCAGGTGGTGGTTCCTTCTTCTAAAGCTGCAGGGTTCTCCCTTCATTGCCCCAGTCGCATGGTCCTCTCTGCACAGGAGTCTCCACTCTGCCAAAGCCGAATAGTTCTCCCTCCAAATGGCTGCCAAGTCTGGGTTTAAATCCCCGTGCCAATCTTCCTCTGCAGCCCTATTTCCAACTCCTCGTACAATCAGTTACACCTGCCAGTACTCTCAAAGCCTTCCAGCTTTACCGGGCTGCCATCATGAGTCTGGGCAGGTGTGGTCCCTATGTCATGGGGCCAATCTTTTCCAAGCTCCCATACAGGCGCTGTAACTTAGGGGACCTGCCCCCCAGTTGAGTCTTGGTGGGGAAGTTACTTCCATTCCCCTGGCTAAAGAGCATGGCCACAGCTATTTAACATATCTATGCAACCAGTTAAAGGTTATAGATATGTTAAATGACCACACCAGAAGTTAGCTGCAAAGCTGTTGCTATGCAATACAGCTCTCAATGGCCCTGCTCCATGTGTCCCTTCCCCCAACCCACACCTGTGGGGGGGGGGGGGACATCCTAATATTTCCTGAACACCCTGAGTTCTGGACCCCATTCCAAATCCCTATTTGGGGTTCCCCTCCTGGCTGCACCATTATACTCTGACCCTGCTCTCCATCTACATCAGGACTCTGATAATTCATATCCACTCATAACAAGTGTTTTCAACCATCCTGTATTAACATATACTTTAAAGTGCCCACTATATTACTTAAACTCTCTTTATTTCCAAACATTTTTATTAGTTGTAGTAATGCTTTAAATAATTCCAAAAATTGCAGTGGCTTTACACAATTGAGTTCATATATTGATTATAATAATACATTTATCAGAGGTCAGGAATTGGGAGGGATGGGGTGTGATTGTCTATTCAAAGTCATTCAGGGACTGAGACTGATGGATTTAACATTAACTTGTATGTCAATGACTAATCATCACAAGAGAAAAAATGAAGAAGGCTCACCCATTTGTTATTCACCTCAGCCTAGAAGTAATTCATGCCATTTCCACTTACCTTTCAATAGTCAGAGCTACTCACATGGTTCAACCTAAAATCAAATGGCCATGAAAACTAGTACTTAGACAAGAGAAACACTCCGGAATCAGCTCAGTTCTATGCAGGAGTATGACATCTTGTTGTAGAGCTAGCTATCTCTGTTATACCTTCTCCTTCTTTGATATAAGGTTAACTCCTAACTCAAGTTCTCATACTGTGACAGAAGGAAAACTGGTCTGGAAATAGGTTTTTGCATTGTCATGGCAATAGCATTTCAGGGGCACTCACACAGGAGGATTTTAAGGATAGTGGCAAGATTTATTAGAGCACCCTTAAAAGGGCTGCTGCTCTTGATGAGGCACTTCCCTGGAGGGATCCAGCGATAGAAGCCTGTTGATGTGTTCAGTATGGCCTCATCAGGACCAGGTGGTTTAGCTACATCTCACTGAGTGAGCATTCCAGCTTCCAGGATGCAGGCTCACTCCCATGCTCCCCAGATGACCAGGAGCGCCAGGGCCTGGAGCTGCCCTGCCATTACCCCGGGGTGCATTGCTCCAGTACACACATCTGCCAAAAAGAGGTTGAGGCCTTTGTTAAGCTTCCCTATATTTCTTTGGGCTTGAGAGAGAGCAGGCTTTCTTTCAAACCCTCTGAGCTATTACCTGGCTTTTCCCAGGCTTGGGTTTTTATCCTATCTGATCTTGTCCCCAGATTTTCCAAGGTCTATCTACTACCCTTCAGAGTAGACATTTGGACTTCTATTGCACATGTACTCAGTAAAGGAATGTCCCCCTCACCATTCCTCCCTTCCATTAGTAATCTGGGGAAACTGGCTGGTTGTTCTGTAGGATAATTGGAAAGTTGGATGATAATCTATTTGGCAGAACAATTCAGGCTATTCCCTGAAGTGTTTGTGAAACTGTAGTTTCCTGACTTAATCGGGTTTAGCCAGTTTTCTTCCTTCTCTTTTGTTAATATCTAACTACACTGATGACACTATTCTCTTTCTTTTCTGTGATCACAGTTCATATACAATAGCAGTTGATACAGAATCCTTAGATAAGTATACACTGTCTAAAGGCATCATATATCTTTTTGACATTAACAAGGCACATTTCTGGCATCATCTCATCTTAATTCCTCAACGGATTTTGCAAAGCAGCTCCTTCAAAGCATATTTCCATTCAAATAATTATTTCTAAATTTCAGAGTAAAATGAGAAAATTGAAAACATCTGGCCTGACACACAAATATCTGGGCCCCATACCATTAGACATTTATTCCATTTCTTCCCATTCAGAATTTATAAGCTATTTTATAAAAAATGACTAGTTCCACAAGAATCTCCAAGGGAAATAAAATTATAGGTATCTTTTCTTATTTGATTATTTGGGAATACTTAACACTGCTTCTCATCCAATTTCTCATGAAAAGTGATTTCTAATTTTTAGCACCTGTCTCATTATTCTCTAACTCTTTACCTATTATTCCTTTAGCCCATTAATTTAAAACTTATTACAAGATTTCTTCCTTGATTTTTCTCCTTAAATAGGTCTTTCATGGTTACATTAGTTTCCCCTCTTTTCTTCACATTCTACAACATATTCCTTTTATTTTTGTCTGTGTCTTTACTACAAAACTATCATAAACTACATATGTATACATTAATGACGCAACATCTTTACCCCTAAACCCTACTCTATGCAAAAAAAAATGAAGAAGAATTTACTGAACACTCGACTCTCCACTCCAACTCCCAAGTCTGTGCCATCTTTTGAAGTATTTTTTTCTCTTCATGGAGTTATTCAAGGAAACTAGCATAGTGCTAAGTATAAGTTTTGCATGTAGTTAATAGATATTAACTATTTAATGGTATTTATATCTATCTGTAGTTAATGTATGTTCCCAAAACTATGATAAAACATATAAAGTCTTAGGATGGGATTAGGAAACATAATCGCTGTTGCTATTTATTTCTTCTAAAGCCTAGTTCAACTAACATGATGTCTCACAAGTACTTCCTTCACAAATTTAACTGTAGACTATTTTGATGAATGAGGATTGAAAAAATCAGTTTAACTGGAAAGAATTTTACCCTCTTTCATTCCCATTGAACTAAGCAAAAACATCTGAAATCCTTTGAAAACAGTTCTGTAAAGATGTGCCACTTTTTAAAAAACAACAGAGTTGTCATACACAAGGCCCCTTCTTGACTTAGGTTGCTTTATTTGGATACATCATTTTTGAACCTCAGCCAGCATTTCTCCACATGTAGACACTGGCTAGGGAACAACTTAATCTTATGTGTCAGCAGTAAGATGTTTAGTTATACTTTATTAGTGAAGATGATGTAAGGAGTGAAAAGAACGTAGCCTGAGTCACACATTGCTGGATCGAGTTTGTCACACTAACCTGCAAATATATAAACTAGCGAACTGCATGATTTTTATGGAAGATACTGATGGAGAATAAATATAAAATGCAGTCTTTTAACACTCCTTTCTGGCTCTAAAACTAATTTAAAGCAAAAAAAAAATAATCTTATATGAATAGAGAAGTAATAAAAAGCAAAGACCTGCCCATTTGGTTATCTAAGGCACATCTTGATGTACTCATCTTTGTTCTTTAGTGGAGGGGTCTCAAAAGTGTCTATTTTCCTCAAAACTGCTCTCCATAAAACTGAATATTTTCCAATCACTTATTTCCATAATAGAAAAATCAGAATAGAACTATATAGAATTTGGTGTTCACTTTTTGAATATTTCCCAATCAAATTTTAAAATCTATTTTCAGAGTTCATATTTTATAGCCTTAATATTTTAGTTCTATGAAAGTTTTAAATTACAATCTGGCTCTATTGATTTTGGCTTTAGAATATATAGTCTCAGTTATGATTTATTTCCCTGTGGTTTTAAACTATTGATCTTCTTGTAGTGAATTTTTAAAAGTTATTTTTGGTTAAATTTTATATAATTCAAACTCATATTATCTGAACTTAAACACATTCTCTAGGTACAGAAATACCTTGAAGATAAAGTTTTTTGTTTATTTATTTACTTAGTAAATATTTTCTTTTACTGTATTTTCCCATGAATATTTTCCCCTTATACGCCAATCCCCCACTCAAACACCACACTTGTTGTCCACATCCATGAGTCCTTTTCCCTTTTTGCTGGACCCCTCACCCCCCTAACACAGCCCACACAGCTCTCCATCTGTGATTCTGTCCCCATTTTCCTTGTTAGGTCAGTTGGTTCATTAGATTCAACATATGAGTGAAATCATGTGGTATTTGTCTTTCTCTGACTGGTTTATATCACTTAGCATAATGTTCACCAGGTCCATCCATACTATTGTGAAAGGTAACATTTTCTTATTTTTTGTGGCTGAGTAGTATTCCATTGTGTAAATGTCCGGTAGTTGTTTTATCCATCATTCTACTCATGGACACTTGAGCTGCTTCCATATCTTGGCAATCATCAATAATTCTACAATGAACATAGGGGTGCTTATTTTTTTTGAATTAGTATTTTGGGTTTCTTTGGATATATTCCCAGAAGTGGGATCACTGAGTCAAAAGGCATTTCCATTTTTTTTTCAGGTATCTCCATACTGCTTTTCACAGTGGCTGCACCGGTCTGCATTCCCACCAACACTGCAAAAGGGTTCCCCTTTCCCTACATCTTTGCCAGCACTTGTTTGTTGATTTCTTGATGTAGCCATTCTGACCTGTGTGAGGTTTTAATTTGCATTTCTCTGATGATTAATGACATTGAGAATCTTTTCCTATGTCTATTGCCCATCTGTGTGTTCCCCTTGGAGAAGTGTCTGTTCAGGTACTTTGCCCAGTTTTTAAATAGATTGTTTATTTTTCGGTGTTGAGTTTTATAAGTTCTTTATAAATTCTGGATGGAATAACTTCTTTATCATATGTGTATAGACTTATATGTCTTTCATAAATAGATATTATTCATTATAGCATAAATTAAATTTCATATATTCTCTATATACAGATTGCTTGTGGAATAAATCCTTTACTATAGATGCCCATAATTATATGTCTTATAGAAACAGATATTATCCATAATAGCACAAATAATGTGATTAAGAATTATTAAAACTGAAATATATTGTTAAAGCTATATAATTTATTGGAAGTGCCATCACATTTGAAGCCAAAAAACTAATTTTCAGAGGTCTGCCCAGAAATTATTCCATCATGCAATATGAAAAACAGAGACATTTATTGAAGAAGCTACAAGGAACATTGTGCACAGGACAATGACACCTCAGTCCCCTTCAAAGCAGGGACTCTTGGATCCTCACACAGTTCCAGCATCTCTTCCACTGTTCAAAACACTCTGCAAAATCCTTTGTTGAAATTGCCATCGGCTGCCCCATTGTATTTGCCTGAATTTCATCAATGGTCTGAAATCTCTTCCCTTTCAAAGGTGGTTTTAATTTTGAATGGTGAAGTCAGGGCACCAGGTCTGGACTGTAGGGGGCTGAGTCAACCAGAGTGATTTGATGTTTTGCCAAAAACTTCTGCATGAGACATGATGCATGAGCAGACATGTTGTCATGATGAAGCTGCCAATCACCAGTTGCCCATAGCTGCACCCTCCTGAATCATCAGAATAGTTTCCACAGAGGAATGTTCAAGATTAATACAAAATTGGATGCAGATTCATTGCTCTATTTAGTCATTTTGACTAGATGGCCACACAGTACACATGCTCTCTCAATAGCATCTACCACCCCCACTGATTAGTACAGTGAAGTTATTGTCATACCTGTATGCTCCAGTCCATTCTCCTTGATTGCTAGGATACATCAGTGTCACACAATCTATTCTTATTATATTAATAATGGCTAAACTTTTCCCACAGAGACCTTATATGTAAACAGTAATGTTGGCCATTCTTAGCTCCTCGGTTTTACTTCACTTATGTGTGAAAAGCATATCATAAGAAATCAACTTCTCTTTGAGGAGGTTCTAATGAATGTATGAATGTTAAGACAGTATTTTAAAACCACGTTATTCTACATTTCTACTTATTGGAGTTAATGTTTTCTTATTTATTTCCTAACAAATTCACATTTTTAGGTCTTTGAACCTCTTTCTGTAGTTCAAAGTGGGGATTTATTGTTAACTTTATTCCTATAAGTCTGTAAAAGATGAATAATATTTAAAAGTTTTCTTCTTCCTAATCCATTATGCACTCGCCCACCTCCTTCTTCTCACTCCCTACTGTCACATGCATTGCCCATTGTGAACAATGCAGTGTCCCTGTCATTAGAATGACACTTGTAGGAAAAGTCTTGTCCCCAAAACATTGCAAATCCTCATATATTTTAGGGCAATTATATTATTTTCATATTAAACTGTAGAGGAATGCAATCTTTTTTAATTTTAAAAAATTAGACTATGGGCCCTGGCTGGTGTGGCTCAGTGGATTGAGCACCAGCCTGTGAACCAAAGGCTGCCAGTTTGATTCCCAGTCAGGGCACATGCCTGGATTTCAGGCCAGGTCCCCAGTAGGGGGTATGCAACAGAGGCAATCACACATTGATGTTTCTCTCCCTCTCTTTCTTCTTCCCTTCCCTTCTCTCTAAAACTAAATAAATAAACTCTTAAAAAATAATGAATTAGACTATGAATATGATGGCAGTCATGAAATAGTGAACATCTTCTGAATCTGCATGTAACAATATTTAAGCCTGTTACCTAAGTACAAGATTCATTTTAAATAATATGTTGTTGAGCAGTGACAATGAGTTTATAATTCTAAGTGTGGAATTTTTGTTTTGTAGTTTTGTGAGCAGTCTCATTTATTGCTGCATGATCTAAATATCTGCACTGTCCTTGAGTTTTCACTTGATAAAACTCTTAATAATTTCTGAAACATAAATCTAAATTAAATAAATAAAATGAATTCCATGAACTATTCCCTGCAAATAGTTATCACATCTAATTCTGGGCTATAAAAAGATTCAGAAAAGGTAACTATTGTAATATATCTAATTAATTTCTCACTTCCATATACTTCAATTTTATGTAGTGAATAGAAAAAGTCTAATATGGTAAAAAATTATATTTTATTGTATTAATTTTATGTAGACAGAAAATTCATGTGGGGGCAAGACGACATTTAAAATTTAATTCAGATTTCTATTCCTCATTAAGAATCTAAAATTTTGAGTTTTATAAGATATTATATTCTGAGTGATGCTTTATGTCTAATGTAAGAAGAGTTGCTGAAGAGCTCTATCTTATTTTGTTTGAACTCGATGGACACACTGGAAAGAAAGTAAAGTGGGGGGAGAGAGAGGGGGAGAGAGAGAAAGACAGGGGAAATGACAAAGAGAGAGGGAGGGAGGGACTGGGGTGGAGAGAGAGAGAAAGAAAAAAAGAGAGAGACTAAAAGAGAAATTACCAATTTGGAAATTTACTTTGCAAATAGCAATGAAAATAAATAGTAAAGATATATATGAGCACAACAGGGGTTGTCAAGTACTATGGGAGACAAATCTTAGAGAGCAAATATTTAGACATTTAATGTTCATTAAAAAATAACAAAAACTGCTATTCAAAATAATTCAATAGAATTTTTGAAGGTTGACCAAAATACAGTAGCACAAATTAACAAATGCCAAAACATGTTAATTAAGATATTGAACTTAAGGATAAGGAAAAAAAGTCTATAAGTATCCAAGAAGAAGATTCAAATGACCTCAATAGAAAAAGCAGTAGGTCATTACATTTCATTTGACCAATATTAGAGGTAAAATCACCAAAGCATTATGGATTCTAAAGGCAGATGATAAAAAATTATAAACCAAGATTCTGTGATGCATCAATGACATTGTTCATGAGCACAAGCAACAGAAAAATCTTGTTTTGGTTGCTAATCACATACAAGAACAAAACCACAGTCCTGACTTCATTGTGTCTAAAAGATCACAATGAAACAGAGTAAAATATAATTTTGGAAAGTGAAACAATGGGTAAAAATAGAGCACAAAAATATCTAAAAGATAGGGAATAGGTAAATTTAGCAATATTATATATAGTTGAATACAGAGAAAGCAGCACTCAATAACATTATAAATAGGTATATCAAGAATAAGGAGAGTTAACACTTAATAGAAGAAAATACATAATAACTGCACATTTTTCTTATCCAAATAACATAAAATGTGTAACAATAGTGACAACCCCAATACAAATTGGCAGACATAAAATATTAAAGGAAAATGTTAGCATTTTGGTGCTAAGCTAATAAGATTGACTTTAAAATTAAAGATATAGAAGAATATCATCTACCTATATATCTAATCACCAGAATCCATATTTTTGTGACAAAAATCTATGAGGTTATTTAATAATAACTTTCCTTGCAGCTTAGAGTATCAGTGGAAAGTCTAAAATTCTGAAACAGTTGTGTTTTCTACATTTTAATATGAAAATCATATCACTGCCCTAAAATATGCATGAAGAATGTCCAGTGACCAGTTAAACTATGCTGTGGGATAACAAAACAGGGAATCCTAAGTCATTATTCACTGAGACAGTTTTAATTAGGAGAGACTAGATATCTGATATAGGGAAAATGAAAGCTATGGAGGCTACAGAATAAGAATGTCTTCATAGAGAGTTATGAGATACAAAGGCAAATGGATCCTTGAAGAGAACTCAGCCTTCTTCTTTATTACTTTACTTCCAAAGACATTGACATCAAGGGAGCACATAAAGAATTTGGCATGTCTTTTGAAATTTAGGCATTACAGATATTGCTACTTAATTTGTAAGTAAACATCTAAAAAGAAGATGCTGGCTGGCAAGAAGGAAACTGCCTTGAGAATTGCCTATGTATTTCAAGTTTGGTCAAGCAAAAACACTTGCATATCATCTGTGAACCTGATACAGACACTGAATAATTGATATGGATGGGAGTTATTTTACAAAGTACCACCCTCAAAACAACAGCATTGAGAGGCATAGACCACCAGAAGACATGGACCATAGGAGGAAGTCATGATAAGCTGAGATAAGAAGGTATTATTGACCATGCCAGAGAACTTGTCCAAAGTGCCTAGAAAAGAGATTTATAAGAAAGCCCAAAACATGCCCTGTAAGTAAAAACATCATCTTCGGTGCCTATGATCTTCCAGATTGCATCTCTCCTAATTGCATAAACTTTTCCCATTAGGCCTGACCACAGAGGGACCACTGGCAGCAGCCTGAAAGAAGGAGAGGAAGGAAACAGAGCATAAGAGAGACGTGTCATTCATTCTTCAACACTCACTACTAGTTTCCAGCCTAAGGTAGCACCAATCTAGGTAAAGTATGGGAGCAAGGAGTTTTGAGAATAAATGGGATTTGTATATTGAGACTTACCAAAAGCCTAGAATTTCATCCAGATTATTTTTAAAGGGAGTCAAGGCAGTAATTTAAAAGAATCCACAATGAAACTAAATAAACTTGCTTTAGCTTGTATCTTACTGAGATCAGCTCATTCAATGTACTACGAAAAAAGTGAAGTAAATATTTGGCAAGCCAGCAAGCAAACACAAAAACTTTTCAGTGTTTTTCTCAGGAATAAATAAGACTAAGAAAAAAGTAAAAGTAAATTTATTTTTGCTCATTTTACTGTGCTTAGAAATGGAATATATATATATATATATATATATATATATATATATATCTTTAATATCTACTACCATAAATTTCCTCTGTGGAAACAAAAAGAAGAAAGAACAACTTTATTTAAGGCTATTGTAATAGGTCAAAAAGACTGAAACTTAGTTTGAGTTCAACTCCATTGAAACAAAAGAGAGTTTTTAAGAGCTGATATGGGAGGATCATAGCCCATCTGTGTTTGCCATTGGCCTCACCCAAAGAAAAAGTGAACTTTGTCATATCTTCATGACAGGATATGTTTTACAATTTGGAGAGAGGCACCCCTCAGCAATTTAAAGTAAATTATCTGAAAAACTGATCGTATATTAATGCCTAAGCTGTATTTTATACATTAATATAAGATTAATTGGCATCTTCCAACAATTGAACATTAATACACAAATTTCACTTCATTACTTGTTTTATTCAATTAGCTTTCAAACCACCTTAAAAATGAAAGAGTTAAATTAAATAACACAAACACATTTACTTAAGTGAATCCAGTAGGAAAAGACTCAAGGAGTTGGAAAATAAATACAGGGTGGGACAAAAGTAGGTTTACAGTTGTTCTTATGGAAAAATATATAATAATTAATAAATAATAATATAAGAATAAACTCTGTGTCTCACATACTCACAACTATAAACCTACCCTGTATTTTCCTAAAACATACTCTAGTAGCAAGCCTACAGATTTAGATAATAACTATCAATATTCAAATAAGTTGTGTGGAGGATAAAGTGCAAGAGCCATCTAAACCTTAATATAAAAATGTAAATGACTAAAAAATAAGGAATAATTATGAAACTTGCTGGTATTCTTGTATTCAATTGATAAGTTCCATCTTTCTGTAACATTATTTTTAAAATAATTTTTATTTTTCAATTACAGTTGACATACAATATTATAGTAGTTTTAGGTGTACAAGCCATGATTAGACATTTATGTAACTTACAAAGTGATCACCTCGATAAATCTGGTATCCATCTGACACCATATATAGTTATTACAATATTACTGACTAGTCCTTGTACTATAATTTATGTCTCCCCATGAATACTCTGTTACTACCAATTTGTACTTCTTAATCTCTTTGCCTATTTCACCCACCCCACCCCACTACTCACCATTTAGCAACCACAAAAATATTCCTGTATCTATGAGTCTGTTTCTGTTTGGCTTGGGTTTTTATTTGTTTGTTTGTTTATTTGTTTGCTTTTAGATTCCACATATATGTAAAATCACCTGGCATTTGTCTTCCTTTCTCTGACTTATTCCACTCAGCACAATATGCTTTAGGTCCATCTGCATTGTTGCAGATGGACAGATTTCATTCTTTTTTATGGCTGCATCACATTTTATTGTATATATATGCACCACTTCTTCTGCATCCATTCATCTACTGGTGCACACTTAGGTTGCTTCCATATCCTGGCTATTGTAAATAATGCTAAAATAAACATATGGATATATATGTCTTTTTGATTTAGTGTTTTGGGTTTCTTCAGATAAATACCCAGAAGTGAAATTGCTGGACCCTTCTTTGTTTTTCATTATAGTCTTTGTTTTAAAGGCCATTTTGTCTAGTATAAGTATTAGTACCTCAGCTTTGTTTGTTTCTTTACATTTTCATGAAATACCTTTTTCCATTTCTTTACTTTCAGTCTGTGTGTCTTTTGATCTGAGCTGGGTCTCTTGTGGACACCATATCTAAGGATCTTGTTTGTTATTCACTCAGTCACTGTACACCTTTTGATTGGAACATTTAATCCATCTGCATTTAAAGTATTGATAGATATGTGCTTATTGCCATTTTATTATTCATATTTTTTATCTTTTTTCTTCTTCTTCTTAAAGGAGACCTTTAACATTTCATGTAATACTGGTTTGGTGGTGACAAACTGCTTTAGCTTTTTGTGTCTGGGAAGCTCCTTATATGTCCTTTGATTCAAAATGATGGTTTTGCTGGTAGAGTAATCTTGGTTGTAGGTCCTTGCTTTTTGTAACTTTGAATATTTCTTGCCACTCCCTTCTGGCCTGCAGTTCTGTTGAGAAAGTCGCTGACAGTCTTATGGAAGCTCCCTTGCAGGTAGCTAACTGCTTTTCTCTCGCTGCTTTTAAGATTCTCTCTGTCTTTAAGCTTTGGTATTTTAATTATAATGTACCTTGCTTGGGCCTCTTTGGGTTCATCTTATTTGGGACTCCCTGTACTTCATGAACTTGTATATCTACTTCCTTAACCAGGTTAGGGAACTTTTCCATCATTATTTTTTTAAATAGGTTTTTAATTTCTTGCTCTCTCTTTTCTCCTGCCAACACCCCCATGATACAAATGTTGGCATTCATGAGGTTGTCCCAGAGGCTACTTAATCTATGCTCACTTTTGGACTTTTTTTCTCTTCCTATTTTCTGATTAGGTGTTTTCTGCTTCCTCATCTTCCAAACCACTGATTTGATCCTCTGCCTCATCTACTCTACTGTTGATTCCCTGTAAATTATGCTTCATTTCAGTTATTGTATTCTTCATTTCTGACTGGTTCTTTTTTATGTTTCTAGCTCCATTTTTGTTTGTTATCACTCTTTTGAAGTTCTTACTAGCATTCTTAATCATTTGTGACTTTACATTTATTTGTAAGCAATATTCCAACTATTTCTCATTGTAAGATACATTTTTCTGCCTTTATTACCTTCCAATTCCTTCCTGTTTCTTCCTAGTAGCATTAAAAACATTTTTATTTGCCCATTCCCTAATTTGTCCTTTCCTTTTTATCTTTAATAAGACTGTGTCATTGCAAATTTAAAAACAAAAGAGAAATAACTTTTTGCACGTGTAAGAAAATGGAACTGAATTCAGGGAAGTACATGCCAGGGAAAGGGTTGGATTGGTGTGGGAGTTACAAGGCTATGAATGATGCTGTTGCCTTTTTTTCAACTGACTGTAAATATACACAATTTACACTGTAAAAATATTTTTTCCAAAAGACAATGTTAGCCTTCCGCCTTCTTTTGGTTCACAGGCCGGCATTCAACCCACTGCACCACACCACCAGGGCCTATGTTCTGTATTCTGACGGCATCACACTCAGAACTTATGGAACCCATATATATTATGGATAAATACTGATATATTAGCCCATAGCCAGCTTTTGAAACAATTCACCTTTACTTTTTTTTTTTTCTAAATGTACTGTTCATTGCAGTTGTCAATATATTGGGTACATTAGGAAGGTAAATGATCTCACAGTTCAGGTAATGACTATATATTGTACACATATATGTTCACATGAAAGAAAAGAGTATACACAAAATACCTTCCATGGGTTTAAGAACCACTTTGAGAGTGGGAGGGAACTTGTGAGATGATGGATATGTTTACAGCACAGGTGGCAGTGATGGTTTCACAGATACATACTTATCTCCATACTTATCAAGTGGTGCATATTAAATATGTACAGCTTTTTCTGTGTTAATCAAACCTCAGTGAAGTGGTTTTTAAAAGTTGCTTTAGGATAATCATTCTTGTATGTGGTATATTTCTTTCAAAAATAACCTAGAGTTTCTTTTAAAAAATGCATGTGTTTAGTCTTGCTCATTAATGTAACAATGCCTCCGTTTCATGTAACACAGTTCCACATGTCCTCAGTTTCTATATAAAATGCAGTTGATTTATTCTGGGTGTAACTTAAGATGTGTTCTACAATATTCTATAATATTAAAATAAGTAAATGTCAGTATGCGTTGTAAAAGATTACATAAACACATAGTCTTTCAAGCATTACCTGAATTACTGATCTCATATTTTAGGGACTTCTCTCAGTGACATTTCCCAGAACAGGACTATGAGTATTAGAATAAATTGTTCAGAATAAATTGTTCACAGATATGTTATTTTAAAATATTTTCTCACGTACAATGTGTGGAAATTCTTAATAAGAAGCAGAGAAAATGAAGCTTAATCAGAATAATAGGAAGAAACTCTATGAGGTGATGCCTTATTTTCAGTTAACTTTTCATAAAATAATGTTCTAAAATAGTGTTCTAAAATAATGAAGGAAATAGTTATTAGCAGTATCATTTTTAATAAGACTTTTAACATTAGAGGCCAAACTGCAGACACACTTGTGTGTCCTAAAAGTCCTCTTGCCCAGATAGCCTGCAAGAGACAGAGGGACTGGCTCCTGGGTATGCTGGATGCTGGGGAACAGAGAAGAGGTGGATACCTCTGTCAATCACCCAGAGGTCTGCATTTGTTCTGAATAGAGAGCTCTACTCACTGAAAGCTTGAGTTCCTTTGTTCCTCAGAGGCATTCTTTTATAGCCAAACCTTATGACAGAGAGAAGAAAGTACAGAGAGGCCTCATTTTGGAATTCATTTTATAGTGCAGCTGTGCACAGATTTAAAAATCATTCTTTGATTTTTCAATTAACTCTCCTCTAAGGCTGATAATGCTTGCAGGTTGTGCTGAAGAGAGATTAGAGGCAGGTAATAGAAACCACAGAAGAAACAATACTTGTTTTCTTCTATGGTCAATATGAAAAATTATCCTCCTTTGGTGAATAAAAAACCTGATGTGCTGAGAAACACAGACATATGACAAAATGTAAATGAAATGTCTCTTTTATACTCAAAGGAAAATTCAAGTTATGTTTGGAATTGGGTCCTCTCCAAATGCAAATGAATGACAAACCTTGTGTGTCCCAAGAGAAATATTGTCTATAGACAAATAAAAATAAATATGTCCTATTTCTTTATTTCTCTTTTTATGCTATATGGTAAAACTTTTGGCTAATCATTTTTATGCACCATAATTGCTAGAGTAGCATTTCCCTAACAGTACTCTGAGAAACTGTAATTTTCTGAGAAATATTATAAGCAGCCTCTGGCCATACACTGCCAATTTTTTAAAAAAAGTTAGTAACACATTTCTTCTAATAATTGATTTTTAACATACAGATATACATATATACATATAATGTTACATTCTAATATGATCAGAAGCTCTTTGCAGGTATTAATTCCTTTAATCCTAACAACCTTGTAGGTAGGCATTACATTAATTAAACAAAGAAGCCATTACATTGAAGTGGCTCTAATACCATGATGGCCTAAATAAGGAAACCAAAATCTAAGCCTATAAATGATTCTGGGTTACTAAATCAAAACCTAATGGCAACCAATCGCAAACATCCAACTAGTCTTTAAGCAAGGCCAATCAAATAATTTCCTTGCTTCACTTTGCCTCTTCTCTATAAAAGTCCTTCCCTGAGCTGTTGCGCAATAGACTGCTTCTAATGCCTTCTGGTTTGGTGCTGCCCAATTCCAGTGATTTTGCTCAAATAAATTCAAATTTTTAATATGGCTCAGTGTATCTTTTAACATAGGTGATGTAGCTATTATTATTTTACTAAAAGGTGAAGGAATCCACCCCTTGGTAAAAGGACTGAAATTTACATGAATGGATGAGAATAAGAAAGACCAGAAATAAGCCCATACAACACAGTCAGCTGATTTACAATGAAGATACAAAATTTGCCCAATTTGATGGAGAATATTCTTTTCATCAAAAGGTACAGAAATAATTAAACATCCAAATGCAAAAATTGAATCTTCACAATAAATTAATAAAACTTCCAGAATGGAATATGGGTGAAAATATTTGTTATGTGAGATTCAGCACAGAGTTTTTAAGAATGTCCTCAAAAACCTGACCCATGAAAGAAAAAAAATGATGATATAAACTTTATCAATATTAAAAATAAGTTGCCTTCCCATGTTGTTAAGAGAATGAAAAGAAAAACTGAAGACAGGGAGAAAATATGCACAAATCACATTTATGACTAAGCATATGAATCCAGGATATGTAAATAATTTAAATTCAGTAATAAGATATAAATATATAAATTACAACAATATGAAGATACATCATGACAAAGAGGTTATATTTATATAAGGGTGGCAAATACTCATATGAAAAGATGCTCAACATCATTAGTCATTAAGGAAATGCAAATTTAAATCAAAATGAGATACCACTACACAATCATTAGAATAGACAAAATTACATTAAAATAAACTGACAATAACAAACACTGATAAAGAGGTTGATCAGCTGAAACTCTCACACATTGTTGGTAAGAATAACAGGGAGAGGAAAAATATAATCTCAGTTATGGGCAAGAGAAAATGGCTACTATGTATACAATGACAAATAATAGCAGTGATGTTTACTATGTGTTCCCATAGATATATGCTAAAATCGCTGAGGGACATACATATTCAGGAGGCTCCTTTCACTATTATCATTTTCATCACTCACCAGTATTTCTTGCATTTCTCAAATGCTTCTGGGATTATCTAAACTAACAATCTGACTTGAAGTCACTGTTACAAACACACAACTATTTTTTCAAATACATAGGCTGAAATTCTGAGATATTAGTGTACATATAGTTCTTTAATACTGATTTATTGATTGTTATGGAATTTATTAATTATGAAATAGACATACCAATTGAATTTTCATATGGTTTGGTCTAAAATTCTATTAATTTTAATATATTTTTATTTCACATAAGTGCCCCTTCATGGCTATTCAGAACACTCAAGTTTCTATGTTCTTCAATTTCTCTCCTATAATACATTGCTGTTGCTGATGACTACCAAATTTTGGACTAATTCAACTTATCCAAGATTATCCATACTTTTTCCTACTCTATATTCTAGGCATTTTACAGTTTTGAATCTTACATTTAGGTCTGTCATATGTTTTATGTTAATTTTTGTGAGGAGTGTAAAGTCTATATCTAGAATATTAAATATACTGTGTAAAATACTTTAATAATGCATATGTACCATTTCACATTTGCCCAAACCCATAGAATTTTAGGTGTAAACCCTAATGTAAACATTGGACTTCCTGTGATTATGATGTGTCAATGTACGTTTATCAATTGTAATAAATGCACCACTCTTGTGAGGGGATATTGATAATGAGGAAACATCTGCAGGTATGGGAGCAGAGGGCATACAGGAAATGTCTGTACCTTTCACTCAATTTTGCTGTGAATCCTAAACTACATTTATAAAAAGTCAGTTAAGCCCTGGCCAGGTACTTTAGTTGGTTAGAGCATGGTCCTGACATGCCAAGGTTGTGGATCCAATCCCCAGTCACGGGGCATACAAAAATCAAAGAATGAATGCATCAATAAGTATAACAACAAACTGATACCCCCCAACTTTCTCTCTCTTTCTTTTTCTCTATCTCAGTATCAATAAATAAAAATTTAAAAAACATTAAAAACAAAGGGAATAAATGTGGTACTATATTTTATGGTTTAGTTATAGAATTCTTTAGTGAATGTCACATTTTGCAATAGATTTAGAAATGATTAAGAAATATTCACTGTTTTTGATACCTGTTTTATATTCATTATTTATAGATATCATCTAAAATTGTATTGATTTATTTGATTTTCCAATTCAAAGCAATAGAGAAGTCACAAGCATGTAAAGGTAGAATCAAAAAAGTTTTCCTGGCTGTTGGTACATGTTATAGTGTTAAAAAATGTCAGTAAGTCAATTGTAGTTGGGAAATGTCAGTAAAATTTAAATATGATGTCTATGATTTATCTACTATGTATGGAATTAAGATAAATAAAGAAGGAAATGTTTACCTATTAAGAAAATGTTAGAATTTAAAATTTCAAAACAAAGATTCTTTCTGATATATTATTTTTAAAGCATCCTATTTCATTTATTTTTTTTTCTTTAGTTTTATTGTTAACACTATTACACATGTCCCCATTTCCAGCCCCTTAGCCCACCTCTGCCCAGCCCCCGCCTCCCCCTCCTTCTGGTCACACTTGGTTATTGTCTGTGTCTATGGGTTATGGTGGATGTTCTTTGGCTAATTCCTTCATGTTTTGATTCCTCCTTTCTGTTAGGAATGCAGAAAAAGTTTTAAAATGTTAATTTTTTTCATAAAAGGAGGGTGTCCCATTATTAACTCCCCAGTAAAGATAATTTATACAGTTTAGATGAGAGACAACACAGAAAATAAATGATGCAAATTTGTCACAAGATTCTCGATTCTAGAGGAAAAACAAAAAGAACATTTCCTGTGGTATAATCTAGAATCAGTTCTTCATTTGATTAGTGTAAACTAGCAGAAATGGCATTATTTGACAGGAAGCTTTGTTTACATGATTTATAGAAATTTAAAAGAATCAAATAACTTGAATGGAAAAGCTTATTTATATAAGAGGCTTATGAAAAACCATGTTATGCTCTCAGTCAAAGCAAAGCTGCCATTAATGTGTATTTATGGTTTTGTACATTTCCTAGAGAGAAGACACCTCAGCTTAATGATTCTAAATAACTACTAATGCTTGAGATATAAAAGGTTTTGATTCTGTTTTTTTACAAAATATTTCCTGCCTTAGGTGTATATAGAGATTTTTAAAAAGCCATAAAATAATCTAGAAATCAAACAAAATAAAACACTAAGGGAGAATCTTTTGCTGTATCTCATATTTTTATTTATTTTTGAAATAAGTATTACTATTCTATGTCATTTTATTTTTTTCAATTTTCTTTGGAGAGTTATTTATTTATTTACTTATTTTTATTGAATTTATTGGGGTAACATTGGGTAATAAAATTACACAGATTTCAGCCCCAGCTGGGTGGCTAAGTTGGTTGAATACACTCAGTTTGTGTATCATCCCATACACAAATAGGCTACAGGTATGATCCCCAGTTGGGGCACATACCTAGGTTGCTGGTTCAATCCCCAGTTGGGGCACATGCAGGAAGCAACTATGCAGCGTTTCTCTCTTTCTCTCTCTCCCTTCCTCTCTCTCTAAAAATCAATGATAACATCCATAGATGAGGATATAAAAATTAAATTGAATATGAAAAACAATTATATTGGTTTTATGTATATAATATACAGTATCTGTATATCATATTGTGTGTATATTACTCCAAGTCAAGTCTCCTTATATCACCATTTATGCCCTTTTACCCTCTCCTACTTCCTACGACCCCCTTTCCTTCTGGTAATCACCATACAACACTCTGTCTATGAGCAGTGAGTTTCTTTTGGTGTTTACTTTGTTTTAGTTTTTGTTGTATTTTTTTTTTGCTTAATTTCTTCACTTTTTTCACCATTTATCAAATGTTTAATATAACATTTTGTGGATAAAATATACTTACTAATTTTAGAAAGTCATAAAAAATAATAAAATTAAATGTACTCATCATATTCCAAGTAGACATTTAGATTTGTAGGTCTCCAGTCTCTTACAGTCACATTAAACTGGATTTTTTTTCTGTGTCTTTCCCCTTCTGTCTTATCTCCATTTTTATTTAAAAACCAGTTCCTTACATTATCAAAATGCCTTGTAAAACATAGCTTAAATGACTACATATCATTATTGCCTATAGTTTTATAGTTTATCTATTAAACATATGCCTATTTCCAAATTTTCACTTTTAAATAGTATAAAATATTTTACACATAACCTGTTGGGCTTATAGAATTCCTAAAAATTAAGTTGATAAAAACTTGAATATTATCACATTTCTTAATAACAGAGTGAGCTAAAAATTGTATACAAACTTACAAGCACAGCTTTCTTAATTGCTGATTTTGTACATATGATTATAAGTTACATAGAAAGATAATCCTTCTTTCATCAATAGAAAATATGTTATTACTTTAACTTTCAAACAAGCCTATTACTTTGAATTTTAACATATTTTACTTGTAATTAAAGAAACTGTATCTTCTAAAAAGTATGTTGATGTATTTTTTTAATTAGTAATCTCCATTCTTCTTTATAATTACCAAGCACTTAACTTACAGAATGTCACCATTTTGAGTCATAAATGTCATAAATATTTTTTAAATAAGCCACTATTTTGTGTTTTAATTATACTTGTCTTAAGGTACAAAAATATTTATGTGTTTACTAAAATTGTCTTTGCTTTTTGCAATTTTTATTTTATTGCTTTTAATGGCTTTCTGTACTAGAAATCATATAAAGGTAAATAACAGTTTGTGTTTGTTTTATTTTTCCTTTTTATACCATTGTAATTTATTTGAAATAACTAGCATTCTCATTGTTCTTAGTTTTTAAATGATATGTCTATTTAGTTTTGCTTTTCTTCGGTATAAGATTTATTGATTTTTTACATTTTAATAATTTCTAATTTGTGTTGAGACAACTTTAAGAGTAAAGGTTTTCTTTTTGGTTGATCATACAATGTAAAATGGAATCACATTTGTCAAAGCTGATTCAGATATCTTTTATCTACAGCAGATATTTTCTTTACCTGGCACTTCCCTATTGGATCTACCAAAGTCCAAAGAGAGATGTTGAAAACTATTAAAATTTTATTGTCTATATCTAAATTATTTTTTACTTATTTGGAAGATTTTTAGTTTGACAAAGAAAACAAAAAAGATACAAAACTATTATAACTCACTAGTAAGTTAATTATAACTACAATAAAGACTTATTTTACATATAAATATATTAGTTACATTATAAATTACAGCTAACTGAATCTTATATGAAAGGATAAATTTTTATATTAAAGATTTATTATCATGGTTTAACATCCAAAAATCCATCACTGACATTTGCCACACAAATAAAATTAATATAAAAATATATTTATGATTATTCTAACTAATGAGTTTTGACACCTCCTGGTTCTGAGTATCTTCATATGGATTCTTCAAGTGCAGAGCCTGAGGCAGAGACTTGCGGAAAGGATGGGAGGTAGTCCCAAAAAGACAGAATGAAAGGGTTGGGAGAGATAAACACCAATGAGGAAAAACTAATAAAGAATGTATAATGGAACTGATTAATGTCTTTTCTGAGAAATTCTGTAAAATATGACTCAGAATAGTTCTTCCAAGAGGTTAAAGACTATGGCAAATGAGTTCTTAAGCTTCTAACAATTATAAAAAGATCCTGTCATTGAGTTGAGAGTGATGCAACAGAAAATAAAGTCTATTACTAAGTGATATAACACATCACCATATGGTAAATCAACAATTCCAATGATTTTAGACCATGAGAAGAACTCTTTCATTAAAAAGGATTTGTCCTCTCATGAAAAAGAAGACAACCTTGTAGCCTCTCATGAATTGATTATAAAATTAAAATATACTGATATTTCTAATATCATACCAGTTAGTAATCACCAATAGTTGAACTGAGAACAAAGGTTTTTTTTTTAATTAAGTGAAAATGTTGTCATGACTATCTAAATAAATAAACATCCTATTCTCAGTATATTTTTGTGATGAGAGAACAAATCATTTAAAAATGGCCAGGAAACCTATGTGAAACCTAAATAGATTATTTTTCTTCTCACCAATAGAAGTGTTGGGTTATTTTTTGACAGTTTTCCTGACCTGAATGTGTCATTTTGTGTAATGTGACTCAGTAAAGGTTCCAATGATAGAAAGAAAAAAAGGAAAAAATGTTATGATATCAATAAAAAGGAAAGGCGGTAGTGATTGAAAAAGATGAAAAAGAGAAAGGAAATACAACTAAACAGACACCTATGGTAAAAGAACTTTTTACTTCTTCAAAATATAAGATAAAAAAAACAACTTTAAAAAATCAGTTACAAAAATAAATTTACTAGTATGTTAAATATGCTGTACCTTCTTTAGTAAGTTTTCATTAATATACACCAATGGTTTCTGAATACTTGTTCACCTGAACTAAAGGTTTTTGATAAACTTGTAGTTTACATACTTTTCTCTGAAAATAATTTTGAGTTTTCCTTGTATACTTTTATTTTTCCTATCCATTATCAATGATTTTTTTTTATTGTTGTTCAAGTACAGTTGTCTCCTTTCTTTCTAGAAGATATCATTCGCTTGCAATTGTCCTTATTTCTTATAACTCCAATATTGATCCTCCAATTTTTTAATATAATTTAATGAATTAATAAATTCTAAAATTTTGTGAGAATGTTTCAAAGGGTAATTCCAAAAACCAATTTTTAAAAAATGTATAGTTCTAATGCATACATAGAAAATCCTACAGATTCTAGAGATAAACCCTTAAAATTAAGTAATTTTGCTCAAGAATTTTTGTGGTTCAGGTTAATTTTCAAAAGTACATTTTAACCAAAAAGAAAATACAAGTGAAATTTTAAAATATCATTTTAGAGTAGTGTACTAAGACCTAAATTATTTAATGATTCTCCAATGTAAAACATTTTAAGTGCTTATATGAAGAAGCTGTGTGTTGAAGAATATTTCTCCAAAGACTTCATATTTTTTAAACTTTAAATTTAAATAGACATGTGCTTCTAGTTTTTATTTAAGACCATCTCATGTTTATTTAATAATTCCAAGATCATTCTTTGTGTATACCTGTAAGATAACTAATAGAAAGAAGACAGAGGTTTTGTTCTGTTTGCCCTTGCTGAAATTTAGTAATGAACTCCTTCAATATCCATCATCTTGATAGGGGCTTTGAAAAAAAAATCTTAGGATTCCAAAACATATATCTTTCTAATATTTTTTATGAAAATGCTCTAAATTCAGACTAGATGTTAATAGAATTATTTCAATATATTCTCATTCCACAATTTAACCTGTAACCACATTGGATTATTATTATATTGTACATACCCAGACTAATTTATTTTCTCTCTTGGCTGTTATAGAAAATATGTAGAGATACAGTTGTATTAACTTCCTAGGGCTGTCAAACCACTAACTTAGTGGTTTCAATATCATAAATGCTTTCTCTCCCAGTTTTAGAGACTAGAAGTTCAAAATCAATGCAGTGGCAAGTCCACTGTCCCTCTGAAACCTGTAGAAGAGAACATTCCTTGCCTCTTTGTAGCTTATGGTGGTGGTAATCAAATTGTCAGTGCTCTGGCTTGTAGTAGCAGAAGTCCTATCTCTGTTTTCGTCTCAGTATTTTCCTTTTGTCTTTTTCTTCATATGGCTGTCTTCTTACAAGGACAGCTGTCATATTGAATTAGGTCCCACTCTACTCCAGCATGGCCTCGTCTTAATTGCACCTGCTTCAACCTTATTTCCAAATTAGGTCACATTCTAAGGTACTAGGAGTTAGGATTTCAACATAAGATTTTTGGGGGGTGGGATGCAATTCAACCCATAACAACTGTGAAATAGATTACAGAAAAAAAGTTATGGGTACATATTGAGACATCAACATTTAAAGAGTATTGCACTATATTTCTGCAGGAAACCAAGATTCCCTTTTCAGGGCTCTCCTTGTCAGGTGGTTTCTGAAAGTCAGAGTGCCTGAGGACTCCATCCTTAGTTTCATTCTTATTTTCTCTCTGTCTAGTTCATCTCATCCTTGCTGATGACCACTGGCCTGCTTTCATTGTGTTTTATATGTCTAAGTGTTTCCAGGGTGAAATGTGTGAACTTCCAGGGGCCTTTGATGATACACTGTGAGTGCCAGATTAGACTGGGTGAATATTATTACTCTTTAGTAGGAAAGAGCATTAACTTAAGTAATATTTAAAAAATAAAATTTAAAGGACCTATTCTTTACATTCTAAATTGAGATTTCTCACTTCCTAATATTTTTTCCTTCAAAAAAACTCAGTGTAAAAAAAAGTGTTCTGTGAAGTAGATAGGTGTCACCTGGTGTGATAAAGTAAGCAACACTAACAGAAGTGATATTCACCAAAAAAAGCAGAGCGTGAGTCATTCATGTGCACAGATAGAAAATTAGGGCATATGAACAGTAATAAAAAGAAGGGGAAAAAGACCAAGTTTTCTCCAGAAAATTCTTTAAGGCCTTAAAAGACATAAACTTTGTAAATCAGTAGGACTGTTTTTTAGGGAAGAGCTTTTTTCTCTACTTGTGGTTAGATTTTGTATTGATTAACAGTTGAAATAATATAAATATTCAATTTTAGGCTTCTCTACTCTCTGCATTGTCCACACACACATGCACAAGCATGCACACACACTGAGTATGAAATTAATTAAAAATAAAAAGTGGTACTTATATGAGTTTTATTATTTAAAATTATGGAATGAAAACTATTGAATGATGTGGGGTAATCACTCGAGAGGACAGAGCCCTTAGAATAAGTTTTATTTGAATAGTAAGATAGCTTACTGAGTGTTTCTGCCTCATACTATATGGACAAAGGAGAGAGAAAGAAAATGAGAAGAGTGAGAAGATAAAATAAAACAGGAGAGAGAGAGGGAAAAAAAACTTGAAAGAACAAGAATGATGATTATGAGGTTGATGATAACAAGGAGAATATGGTTAAAATATAATGTAAATAAATTAAATTGTCTATGCCCAGATTGCTGTGCAATTACTTTTCAGGTAATAATCTAATAATGATGCTGCCCATCTTAACAAGGTGGAGGAAAATATCTTCTATGTAAAACAAGGTGATTCAGACAATATGCAGATCAAGAATAACTGTGACTTTTGGAATTCAAAGTGCGTGTATTTAAGAACAAAGATATATATTTAAGCAGAGAGAGAGAGGGAGAGAGAGAGAGGAACCATGCTTGGAGTACTACTTACAGTAAGCTGCCATTATCTTGCAGAGAATATAAAAGCACGCCAGGTGACAGCAGGTATACTACTTCTAGAGATGCAAACAGGCTATATTGGACTCTCCATCCCAAAAAATCATCCAGTTTAATACACCCATGTACATGAATCTAAGTGAAATGAGCAAAGAAACCTTTCAACCAACATACACAATAAAACAAATGTTTATTGTTTAAAGCCATAATGTTTTGGGCTCTTTTGTTATGTAGCAGTTGACAACCAATGCACTGAGCCAGGCATGGAGCAAAAATAATGTAATTTATGGAGGTTTATTCTTTAGTAAATCTATGTTAGCCACTTATTTTCACTCCGATTATCATTTATTATACAACAATATGGAATAGAGAGTGTCCCTACCTCATAGATCTACCATACAATCTAGCAATTTCACTTTTGGGTATATATCCCTAAGTAACAGAGACAGTGTGTTGAAGATATATCTGTACCCCAATGTCCACTGCAGCATTATTTGCAATAGCAAAGATATGGAAACAACATATGTCCACTGACAGATGAATGGATAAAAAGTGATACCCTGCATGTGTGCACATGCATGCACACAATGGAATATCATTTAGCCTCAAAAAAGAAATGAATCCTGCCATTTGTAACAACATGGATAGATATCAAGGGCTTTAAGCCAAATAAAGTAAGTCCCACAGAAAAAGACAAATACTTATGATATCCTTATATGTGACATCTAAAAACAATACAAAGCTAAACAAATGAAAAAAATTAAGAAGATGATATTTCACACTTGTGGTTATCAGAAGCAGGGGTGGGTGGGGAAATTGGATGAAGGCAGTCAAAAGATACAAACTTTCAGTTTTAAGATAAATAAGTAGATGGGATGTAAAGATGACTACAGTTAACACTGCTATGTAGTATATTTGAAGGCTATTTAAAAAGCATATCCTAAGACTGTTAATGACAAAAAAAATATTTTTCCTCTTTATTGTATCTATATGAGGTTATGGCTGTTAAACTAATTGTGGTAATTATTTTACAACATATGCAAGTCAAGTAATTTTTTTAAAGATTTTATTTATTTGTAGAGAGAAGGGATGAGAGGGAGAAAGACAGAAACCTCAAAGTGAGAGAGAAACATTGTTAAGTTGCCTCTCACACACACTCCCACCAGGGGCTGAACCCACAACCAAGGCAGGTGCTCTGACCAGGAATTGAACTGGTGACCTTTTGCTTTGTGGGATGATGCCCAAACAACTGAGCCACACAGGTCAGGTCACCTTAAAGTTATACAGTGTTATATGCCAATTACAATATTTAAGTGAAACTGGGGGCTGGGGGGCAGGTAAACAAAATCGAATTGCCAATAAAGAAATGGTTCTGTTGGAAATGGTTCCCCTCCTCATTCCAGATTTGCAGGTTAACCATGGTTATATTTTATAGATGGTGCAAGATACCTCTTGTTCTAGATGGAAGTGAAATTTCCTCAATGATAGAAGAGGGGCTTTAGTTTCACCTTTCTATGTTGAGTAATGTTGTAGAAGCCAGAGAATAAATTTTGGGTGAAGGAGCAAATGGCCATCTAGGTGGTTAAAATATCAACTTGTTTTCAATTGAACTTCATATTCAGGGACTTTAATTTGGGACAGTTTAAGTTCCTCAATTAGGGATCACTTAATAAATAGAGTAGATTTAAGATCTTGCCTGATTCTAATGACACAAGAAAAGATTTATGAGCTTCCTAGCCCTGGCTGGTATGGCTAAGTGAGTTGAGAACCAGGTTTAATTCCCAGTTAGGGCACATACCTGGGTTGTGGGCCAGATCCCCAGTTGTGGGAGCATGCGAGAGGCAACCATGAATTGATGTTTCTGTCCTCGTCTTTCTTCCCCTCTCTCTGAAAATAAATAAATAAAATCTTTTTTAAAAGGATTTATGAGCTCCCAGACTTAGCATATTTATCAGAGGGTAAATTTCCTTTTGTTCAGGGAGTTTCTACCTTACATATGGTTATCTACTTTGACATTAACAAAGTTGCTAAGAGGACAGACACCTATGGAAAAGACAGGAATCATACCAAAGCTTAGTCAAGACAAGACAAAGAGTAAAAAATGGCAATTATGAAACCTGGTCAGGGTTCTTAGAAAAGGGAACAATAGTATGATGACTGGTAGTTCTTCTATATTAGGGGAAAAAGGCTCAGGAAAGGGAAACAAAGGTTGTGACTGTCCCATCCAAATACAATTTGCTCAAAGAAGCTATAATTGATTCAAGAAAGGAAGAGAGATGAGAGAAGACATGAACAGTAAGAACCACTGTCTAAAGCAATCTAAAAAATAATATGTAAAGGAGGACACTTCTGGCCATGATGGAGGCATAGGTAGAAAAGCTTTGCTTCCTTATACAACCAAAAAAAGGAAAACAACCAATTTAAAAACAGAAAATAACCAGAACTTCCAGGAAATCAAACTGTATGAAAGTCCAAGGAGTTAAAGGAGAAACATTCATCCATCTGACAGAAGGGGCAGAGGTGAGCAGCCTGGTGGGGAGGACATGTGGCAAGGCAGCAGCTGGCAGACCTGGTCGGTGATGACTGGCAGACCAAGCATCTCACATTCTCATGTGGATAAACAGGGAGGAACAACTGGGGAGTGAGACAGAATGTACAACCCAGGGTTCCAGTGTGGGAAAATATAGCCTCAAAACCTCTAGCTTTAAAAACCTGGGGGGGGGGTTGCAGCACTGGAGAAATATCCTGTCTCACAGGAGAAACAGTTGGAGGGGCCCATGGGACCCTAGAACATACACAAGCCCATCCTTTTAGGGGGGGAATCCACACCTAAAAGGGCACAATCCACTTGTGGGAAGCAAGGAAAGGGACTGAAACTGGAGCAGGAGCCACACAAGCTAGCACTGTTCCCTCTCTGACCCCTCCCCCACAGAGAGTGCTACAACACAGAGACTTGGGTTGCCCCACCCTGGTGAATACCTAAGGCTCTTCCCCTTACAACATAACAGGTGCCCTCAGACAAAGAAATATGGCCCAAATGAAAAAAGCAGATCAAAACTCCAGAAAGAGAACTAAGCAACAAGGAGAGAGCCAACCTATCACAAGGTTCAAAATACTGGTAAATCAAAATGCTTACAGAAATGATTGAATATAGATGCAAAATAAAGGAAGAAGTGAAGGCTATACAAAATGAAATAAAAAAATGTATACAGGGAACCTACAATGAAGGGAAGGAAACTGGGACTCAAATCAATGATTTGGAACAGAAGGAAGAAATAAACATTCAACCAGAACAGAATGAAGAAACAAGAGTTCAAAAAAAAAAAAAAGAGAGGCTTAGGAACCTCCAAGACCTTAAATGTTCCAACATCTGAATCATAGGAGTGCCAGATGGAAAAGAGGAAGAGCAAGAAACTGAAAACTTATTTGACAAAATAGTGAAGGAAAACTTCCCCAATCTAGCAAAGGAACTAGACATGCAAGTTCAGGAAGCTCAGACAGTCCCAAAGAAATTGGACCCAAGGAGGACCACACTAAGACATATCATAATTAAATTACCCAAGATTAAAGATAAGGAAAAAATCTTAAAAATAGAAATAGCAAATGAAAGAGTTACCTACAAAGGAGTTCCCATAAGACTATCAGCTGATTCTTAGAAGAAACCTTACAGGCAAGAAGGGGCTGGAAAGCAATATTCAAAGTCATGAAAATCAAGGACCTACAACATAGATTACTCTACCCAGCAAAGCAATCATTTAGAATGCGAGGGCAGATAAAATGCTTCTCAGATAAGATAAAGGTAAAGGAGTTCATCATCACCAAACCCTTATTTTATGAAATGTTAAGGGACTTATCTAAGAAAAACAAGAAGATGAAAACTATAAACTGTAAAACATATGAACAAATGCATAACTATCAACAATTGAACCTAAAAAAACAAAAACAAAAACAAACTAAGCAAACAACTAGAACAAGAACAGAACAATAGAAATGAAGTCCCATGGAGGGTTATCAGCAGGGGGTGGGAGGGGTAAGAATGGGGGAAAAGGTACAGGGAATAAGTAGCATAATTCATAGGCACAAAACAGACAGGAAGAGGTTAAGATTAGTGTAGGAAATGGAGAAGCCAAACAACTTATATGTACGACCGATGGACATGAACTAAGGAGGTGGGTAATGCTGGAGGGAGGGGGATGCAGAGCAGAGTGGAATAAAGGGGAGAAAAAATGGGACATTTATGTAATAGCATAACTAATGAAATATAATTTTAAAAAAGAAGAAAAAAGTAGTATGGAAAGGAATTGTGATGGTCTGTTATTACTTTACATATTATGCCCAACCTGACTTCTTGTTACTCATCACAATTCCCATTTATGATTGAAAACTCAGTCCATATTTCATCTGTAAACCACTCCCTGAATCTAAGGTTTAGTGATTCTTTTCTTTTTTGAAATATTTGTAACTGTGAATATCTCCATCAAATCACTTAAAATATATATCAGATTAATGGGTTCAGAGTTTTCTCTTTCTTTCAGTAGGCTAGATTCCTTGAAACCACAAACAATAATTTTCTCAATGTTATAATTAATGGATAATACACTGACATTCAGTATATGTCAGGGAATTTTTTATTGTTGCTATTAACATGTTTTATATTGTTCTTTTTATAAAGTTCCATTTTTATTGAAAAAAATATCTGTACATGAGAGCACTACCTACATTGTAGTTTCATATATATGTATGAGTCTCATATATATGTTTATCATTTAGTAATAAATAGTAATAAATGATAAGTATTTATATATCATTTATTACTAAATGGTAAATGTACTTTTTAGAATGTCACTTTAACAAGGAAGCGTTCTATATGAGTATTTCACATATAAAAAATCCATTTAGGCAATTATAATTTACTTCAACTATTATCAAACTAAATTAAGTAATGTAATCAAGGAATTACTTTTATCACCCCCAAATCAAAGTCGTTCTTTTGTAGGAATAACATATTCCCTGCTCTAATTTACCCTGATGACCCTTGTGGATGCTTTGTTATTTGTAGATGCAGGATGCAGTAGAAGAATGCAAGACAATGTTGGTCTTCTCAGTTCTATCGCAGTCATTTTTAAAAAAAATTTATTTGTTTTTAGAGGGAGGGAATGGGAGGGAGAAAGAGAGGCAGAGAAACATTAATGTGAGAAACAATGAGCATTTGCCTTTGGCACATACCCTAACTGGGGACTGGCCCACAACCCAGATATGTACCTTGATTGGGAATCTAACTTGGGACCTTCACTTTTAGGGACACTGTTCAACTAGGTCCCTGTGTGGTCATTCTTTATCTAAGGCTTTCTCTCTACACAGAGAGTTTCAAGGATTTTGAATCTCATGCCTGTGAGCTCACAAGGCTGAGCACAAAATATAACTCCAGTGTCTAGGTTTTAAACTGTATAAATGATTACAACTTTATTACTTATACCTAAGACAGTTATATTTATTTGAAGTATTTACATTTCACACAGGGCATGAGTTACTATGAAAGGTGTTTTGGTAAATGAAAACCTAGTGATCTTGCAAGAAATTTATACATTTTATCTTTTACCCTTATTTTACATCTAAATGACAGGGATACTGGTATTTACTAAAAAAATATCATTAATTTTAGGTGACAATAGGTGAAATCCCTTATTCCGTGTTGCATAAATGTAGAATGTGGGACCATGTCTTCAAGCTTTATTTTCTTTTCAGTCCATTGCTATAAGTTCTGCTTCTCTAAGCATTTTTTTCTACTTATTTTTCTTTCTCAAAGGATCACTTTGAAAATTAGTGTACTTCTGTAAATATGATTTAGATTCCTTAGGGAGAAAGCACTTGGAAAATGGAATATGTAATACATTTATTCAGTAAATTGTTACATCGAATCATAATCTAGAGAGATGTTTATTGAGTTTGCAAAATGCAGAAACCATAAATATATCATCTTAAAATGAAATCCTATAAAAACAATTTAGGAAGAAATTGGCCACCATTAATATTACCTTTTTTAAGCCTCTACTTTATACCACTTTTAGCAGCTAGTATCTATTTATACTTGCAATTCCTATCACAAAATTTAGATTAAATTGATTGTACTTTAATTCTGTTATTAGGGATTTTCCTTAAGAATATTATATAGTGATAATCCTTTCTCAAACACAGTTATGACACCTTCCTCTAGTTTATAAACATTTCCAATTTACAATGCCTAAGAGAGCTCTCTTTCTTTCTCAAATTAAAATTACAGAATAAATTTAAGTATTCACTGTAGTAAAAAATTGTGAAGCTTCTCATGAGCAAATCATATGCATGAAAATTTCTCCATACATAAAACACATGAAATCAGATTAAATGTAAAGCTGGATAAAACTGATAAACTTCCTTATGTCAGCCAAAGAAAAGACCTCAGAAAAAAACATAGCATGAGCAGTGGCCAGAGCAACCCAGGGTCTGAGAAATGAGCACTGGAGTAGTTGTGCCTGTACTTGGTTAATTAATTAAAAGGCTGTGGAGTAACTGATTCAGTTCTTCCTCTAAGAACTGCCAGAAAACACTGCCAGTGTTTTCTAAAGTGCTAAAACTGCAAGCCACTTCCTAAAGGATCAATTATGAAATGAGGGAAGTGCAATGCCTCAGGTAACCTAAACCGCTCTCAAAGTAAAGTGACTGTATCCCCGGAACATCATCTCACCAACAGAAAACCTGCTGAGTCACACATACAGCAATCAAGTAACTTCTCATAGAAATCTGTAGTTTCCTCAGGGAATAAAGATTTTGATCTGTGGATATACAAACAATTAAAATATCAATAACCATCAAAATATGTGGTTATTTATAAACATGAATAACCAATGTAGCTGGAAAATATATATACATATACAAAATGAAAATATACATTTTGTATCTTATTCATTTAAATGAAATTAGACTATTATCTATTTAAATACAAAAAAATATTTTTTAATGTTTTTGCTCCTTTTATGAGGAAGAAAAAAAAATCTGTCAATAATCTACTTCTCCTGGCTGGCGTAGCTCAGTGGATTGAGCGCCGGCTAGGAACCAAAGTGTCCCAGGTTCGATTCCCAGCCAGGGTACATTCCTGGGTTGCAGGCCAGAACCCCCAGCAACTGCATATTGATGTTTCTCTCTCTCTCTCTCTCTCTCTCTCTCTCTCTCTCTCTCTCTCTCTCTCTCTCCCCCCCCCTCTCCCCCCGCCTTCCCTCTCTAAAAATAAATAAATAAAATCTTTTTAAAAAATCTACTTCTGATTTAGGAAATAAATCTCATAACTGCTTCAAATTTTATTTTACATATATGTATATACATAATTTTATCTTTAAATTTTACTTGTTTTTTATGGTGTTAAATTTGTTCCTGCTTTTTCCTCACTTTCCCTCCTTCACCCAGCCCCGTTCTCTCCCCACCCCCAGACAACCCACACATTGTTGTCTGTGTCCATGGGTTGTACATAAATCTTTGGTTAAACTGTTCACCCACCACTCCTGTCCCCCAGCTCCTTTCCAAGAGCTGTTTATTTTATGTGTCTGGGCTTCTGTTACTATTTTGTTCCTTGGTAGATTCCATTCATTATATTCCACATATAAGTGAGATCATGTGGTATTTTTCTGTCACTGACTGGCTCAATTCACTTAAGATAATTTTCTTCAGGTCCATTTGTGCTGCTGTAAAATGTAAGAGTTTTTCCCATTTGACTTCTGTGTACTATTCCATTCTATAAATGTATCACAGCTTTTTTATCCATTCATCTGCTCATGGGCACTTATGCTGTTTCTAAATCTTGGCTATTGTAAAGAGTGCTGCTATGAACAGAGTGGTGTGTGTGTATATATATATATATATATATATATATATATATATATATATAAAATTTTTTTTGTATTGGGGTTTGGGGATCCTTAGGGTATATTCCCAGAGGTGGTATTACTGGATTCAGAAGGAGTTCCATTTTTAATTGTTTAAGGATACTCCATCATGTTTTCCACATTGGTTTCACAAGACTGCATTCCCACCAGCAATGCACAAGGGTTCCCTTTTTTCCATGTTTTTGCTAAAACTTGGTGTTTGTTGATTTATTGATGGTAGCCATTCTGACAGGTGTAAGGTGATACCTCATTGAGGTTTTAATTTGCATTTCTCTGATGATTAGTGATGTTAAGCATTTTTTCATGTTTACAGGCCTTCTGTATGTCCTCTTTGGAGAAGTATCTATTGAGGTCTTCTGACCATTTTTAATTGAATTGTTTATCTCCCTGGTGTTGAATTGTATTAGTTATTTGTATATTTTGGAAATTAAACCTTTGTCAGATATATTACTGGTGAAAATGTTCTCCCATAGAGTGGGTTCCCTGTTCATCTTGCTGATGGTTTCTTTAGCTGTACAGAAGCTTCTTAATTTGATATAGTCCAATTTGTTTATTTTCTACAATGTTTTCAGTGCTTTAGAAGATGTATCAGCAAAAATATTTTCATGTCGAGTATCTGAGATTTTACTATGTTTTCTTCTAGGATTTCCATGGTTTCATGACTTACATTTAAGTCTTTTATCCACTTTGTTTTTTTTTTTTTTGTCTATGGTGTATGTTGGTGGTCTTGTTTCACTTATTTTGCACATACCAGTCCAGTTCTCCCAACACCATTCATTGAAAATTACTGTCTTTCAGTAATTTTCACTGTCTTTCACTGCCAGTCACTGTCTTTGCTCCATTGTATGCTCTTGGTGCCTTTGTCAAAATCAATTGCTCATACAGGCATGGGTTTATTACTGGTCTCTCTGTTCTGGTACATCGCTCTATATGTCTGGCAACCAGTACCAGGTTGTTTTGATATCAGTGGCCTTATAGTATAGTTTGACATGTGAAGTTGTAATACTTTCAGCTTTGTTCTTTTGCAAGACTGCTGAGGCTATTTGAGGTCTGTTGTTGTTGTTCCCTATAAATTTTTGGAATATTTGTTCTAATTATGTGAAGTATCTCATTGGTGTTTTAATATAAATTGTGTTGAATGTATAGATTACTTTGGGTCGAATGGTCATTTTATTGATGTTAATTCTTTCAATCTATGAAAATAGTATGTGCTTCCACTTATATGTATCTTCTTCAATTTCTTTCTTCAGTGGCCTATAATTTTCAAAGTACAGTTCTTTTACCTCCCTGGTTAAATTCACTCCTAGGTACCTTATTTTTGTTTTTGTTGCTATTGTAAATGGAATTTTCTTAGTTTCTCTTTCTAATGGCTTATTTTTGGTGTATAAAAATACTATTACTTTCTGGGTATTAATTTTGTATCTTGCTACTTTGCATATTTATTTATTAGGTCTAGTAGTTTTTTAGTGGAGTCTTTCAGGTTTTCTATGCACAGTAGTATGTCATCTCCAAATAAGACAGCTTTATTTCCTCCTTTCCAATTTTTATGCCTTTTATTTCTTCTTCTTGTCTGATTGCTGTGGCTGGGAATTCCAGAAAACTATGTTGAATAAGAATGGAGAAAGTGTTCCTGATCTTAAGGGGAACACTTTTAATTTTTGCTCATTGAAAATGTTAGCTGTAGTTTTTCCATATATTTATGAAAATGTATGTCTTTATTATGATGAGATATGACCCCACTATTCCCACTCTGCTAAGAGTTTTTATTATAAATGGGTGCTGGATTTTAGTAAATGCTTTTTCTGCATCTACTGATGTTATCATGTGATTTTTATCTGTCATTTTATTTATGTGATGAATCACATTTACTGGTTTGCAAATACCATACCAACCTTACATCCTGGGGATAAATCACTCTTGACCATGGTGTATGATATTTCTGATGTATTGTTACAGTTTGCTAATATTTTGTTGAAAATTTTAGCATCTATGTTTACCAAGGATGTTGATTTATAATTTGCTTTCATTGTTGTGTTTTTACCTTATTTTGGAATTAGGATAATACCAGCCTCATCGAAAGAGCTTAGAAGTTCCCTCCTCTTGAATTTTTTGGAATAGTTTGAGAAGAATTGGTGATAGTTCCTCTTTGAATGATTGGTAAAATTTGCCCATGAGGTCATCTGGTCCAGTGCTTTTGTGCACCAGGACTTTTTGATTACTGCTTCCATTTAATTCATTGTTATCAGTCTGTTCAGGTTTTCTGCTTCCTATTGGGAGACTGTATCTTTCTAGAAATTTATCCATTTTTCCCAGGTTGACCAATTTCTTGGCATATAGTCATTCATAGTAATGTCTTACAATATCTTGTATTTCTTTAATATTGGTTGTTATGTTGCCTCTTTCATTTCTGATTTTATTTATTTGGGTCCTCTCCTTTTTTTTTTGATGAATCTGGTTAAAGGTTCATCAATCTTATTTATCTATTCAAAGAATCAGCTCCTGGTTTCATTGATCTTCTGTATTTTTTTATACTTTATGCCATTGATTTCCACTCTAATCTTGATTACTGCCAGACTTCTACTTGCTCTGGGCTTTGTTAGTTGTTGTTTTCCTAGTTCTTTTATATGTACTGTTAAATTCTTTATTTGAGATTTTTCTTGCTTCTTTTTTTTCACCTTAATAAGTATTGTGTTACATAAAATTATAATACCAAGATATTTTTGGACATTGAAAGTTATATTGTTACTCATATCACTATTACCTCTATTACATTTTATAAGTAACAAAATATTTTTTTGTATATTTTATTGATTATGCTGTTACAGTTGTCCCATTTTTTTTTCTCCCCTTTATCTCCCTCCACACTGCACACCCCTCCTTCCAACATTCCCCCTCTTAGTTCATGTCCATGGGTCACACATATAAGTTGTTTGGCTTCTCCATTTCCTACACTAATCTTAACCTCTTCCTGTCTATTTTGTGCCTACCAATCATGCTTCTTATTCCCTATACCTTTCCCCCATTCTCTCCCCTCCCAGTCCTCACTGACAACCCTCCATGTGATCTCCAATTCTGTGATTCTGTTCCTTTCTAGTTGTTTCCTTTATTTGTTTTTTGTGGGGGTTTTTTTAGGTTCAGTTGTCAATAGTTGGGAATTTTTTGTCATTTAATGTTCATACTTTTTATCATCTTTTTATTAGATAAGTCCATTAACATTTCATATAATAAGGGCTTGGTGATGATGAACTTCTTTAACTGTATCTTCTCTGGGAAGAACTTTATCTGCCCTTCCATTCTAAATGAGAGCTTTGTTGGATAGAGTAATCTAGGTTGTAGGTCCTTGTCTTTCATAACTTTAAATACTTTTTTCAGCTCCTTCTTGCCTGTAAGGTTTCTTTTGAGAATCAGCTGATAGTCCTATGGGAACTCCTTTGTAGGTAAGTCTCTCCTTTTATCTTGCTTTTTAAAAGATTCCCTCCTTATATGCCCTTGCTAGTGTGGCTCAGTGGATTAATGCCACCCTGCAAACCAAAGGATCACTGGTTCCATTCCTGGTCAGTGCACATGCCTGGGTTGCAGGCCAAGTCCCTAGTAGGGGGCACTCAAGAAACAACAACACATTGATTTTTCTCTACCCCTCTCCTTCCCTTCCCCTCTCTCTTAAAATAAATAAATAAAATCTTTTTTTTAATTCTCTATCTTTAATCTTGGGTAATTTAATTATGATGTATCTTGGCGTGGTTCTCCTTGAATCCAATTTCTTTGCTTCTTGAGGTAGGCCTGTATTGCTATGAACTTCCCTCTTAGGATTACTTCTGCTGTTTCCATAGATTTTGGGTAGTTGTGTGTTAATTTTCATTTGTTTCTTGGAAATTTTTGGACTCTTTCTTGATCTCACTAGTTATACATACATTATTTAATAACATGTTATTTTACCTCCAAGTACTTGAATGATTTGAGTCTTCTTATTGAGGTTGATTTCTAATTTCATTCCATTTTGATCCAAGAAAATGCTTTATATGATTTCAATTTTCCTCAAAGGCTTGTTTTGTGGCTTAACATGGTCTATCTTTGAGAATGATCAATGTGCACTTGAGAAGAATGTATATACTTCTTTGGACTGACATGTTCTGTGAATGTCAATTAAATTCATTTGTCTAGTGTATCATTTAATGCTGCTACATCATTATTTATTATTTTGTCTGAAATATCTGTCCATTATTGACAGGGAATGTTAAAATCCCCTATTATAACAGTATGGTTGTCAATATCTTTCTTAAGGTCCACAAAGATTTTTTAAATATATTTAGGTGCTCCTATATTAGGTGTATATATGTTTACAAAGGTTATGTTCTATTGTTGGATCAAACCCTTAATAATTATGTAGTGCCCCTCTCTGTCTCTTTTAATGTCCTTCATTTTGAAGTCTACTTTGTCAGATATTGACTAAGTATTGCTACCACCATTTTTTTTTTCCATTTCCATTTGCATGGAATATTTTCCTCCATCCCTTTATTCTCAGCCTATGGAAAGCTTTTGCTCTGAGGTGGGTCTCTTGTAGAAAGCATATGTATGGGCTGTGTTTTCTTACCCATTTGGTGACTCTGTGTCTTTTGACTGGAACATTTAATCCATTTACATTTATGGTTATTATACAATGACGGGTACTTATTTATTGCCATTTTTTATATTGTACCTATTTTTTTCTCTCTCTCTATTTCTTCTTCTAACAGAGTTCTTTTAATATTTCTTGCAATGTTGTTTTGGTGGTAATGAACTCCTTTAATCTTAGTTTATCTGGGAAGCTCTTTATTTCGCCTTCAATTTTAAATGATAGCATTGCTAGGTAGAGCAAAGTTGCACGTTCATAGCTTTCATTACTCTGAATATTTCCTGCCAATCTCTTCTAGCTTGTAGTGTTTATTTTGAGAAATCAGCCGAAGTTCTAATGGGAGCTCCCTTGTATGTAACTTTCTGTCTCTTGCCACCTTTAAAATTCTCTTTGTCTTCAAGCTTTGCCTTTTTAATTATGATGTGTCTTGGTGTAGATCTCTTTGGGTTCAGATTTATTGGGATTCTCTATCCTTGCTGACCTGTGTGCCCTTTCCCTTCATCAAGTTGGGGACGTTTTTTGCCATTATTTTTTCAAATAGGTTCTCTATTCCTCTTTCCTTCTCATCTCCTACTGGCCCTCCTATGATGCAGATATTGTTATGCTTGGTGTTATCCCAAAGGTCCCTTAGATTTTTCTCATTTCTCTTAAGTCTTTTTTTTTCTTCTTTTTGGGTGGATACTGTCATCCTGTTCTCCAATTCACTGATTAAATCTTCTGCTTCCTCTAACTTACTATTGATCCTTTGAGAAAGTTCTTCATTTCAGATATTGTAATCTTCATTTCTGACTGGTTCTTATTTATGGTTGCTATATCCTTTTTAATGCTTGTTATATCTTTATTTACATTCTCACTGAGATAATCTATTCTCCTGTGGCCTTTAAGCATCCTTATAACCATTATTTTGAACTCTGTATCTGATATTTGTGCTGCTTCTATTTCATCTATATACTTTACTTCATTTTGTGGGAATTTCTGTTGTTCCTTTGCTTGAGACTTTTTTCTCTGTCACCCCATTTGCTCTGTGTGTTATGTTGGTGTGCTATTTCTCCCTAACCCATTTTGCTTTTTATTTTAAAGGTGTCTTGGTGGGGTCAGTTGACCAATCCTTCAGAACATCTGAGCTCCATAGTCTGGGAGTGTTTCTTGTGGGTTCTGTGACCACTCCCCTTGTTGTAGTTGCATCTTAAAAGCTGGTGACTCTTTTGTGGGTAGAATTATCCATTCAGGCTGCATGACTATAAAGAGTAACCCTCCACCTCTGTGTGTGATATGCTGTATAGTTGCTGCCCTTAATGAGGCATTGTTCCCAGCAAGGTTTGGGACCTGTATACATCCCCCCCTTGGGTGTACTGATTATGTGGCTACCTAGCTAATGCCCACCACTGATTTTGCTGGTTCTGGGTCCTGTTGGATGAGGTTCAGAAAGAGGTCAGTTTTAGACATTGTATGTAACCAAACCTAGGCTATCTCTCTGTAGCTACCAGGCTATTCACTGTTCATGTCTGTGTTTACTGGACCTGCTTGTGCATGTTAGGGGTCAGTATGTGTAAAAGAGTAAGCTCTTTCTTGCTTGTAGCTGGTAGCAGCTCTGTATAAGAGCCAAGGCTCCCTAAGGACAATGTCCCCCTTTCAGTCACTCTGTCCTTCCTGATATTACCTGTTTTTTCTCCAGAGCCTTTTGATGAGGGCCTTTAAGTGGAGACCAGGTCTGTTGAGGTAGGGCTAGCAGGTTTATACTTTGTTGGTCCTGCAATCTGTGGGGCATTCAGTGAAGGGGGCACAGCCACTATTCAAAGCCAACTGCTTCAGTCTTTGTCAGAGACTCTAGCACTTGCTTCCTCTGGAGGGTTCACTGTTCATTCAAGATTACTACATTCAGCTTTCCCCTTTACAGGGGAAGCAGTTCTAGACTTTGAGGGATAAATCAAGAGTCTCCTGCTGGTGCTGAGGCAAGACCAGACTTCAAGTAGAGGCTAACATCTTTTTCTAAACCCCAAGACCTCAGTATAAGGCTGAGCTCTCTGTTCTGTTCCCAGGTGATTTCCTCCAAAGGTCTCACACTTTAAAAGTCCCTGTTTAGAGTTTCTCTTTCTTCCCCCTGTAGAAATGCTTCCAGTAGGGGACCTGGCAAAGCTGTTCTGCAGTTTCCCTGCTGGAGGTGGTGCCTGCAAACCTAGAGAAGAGATATAGACACTCCTTTCCTTTCCTGTGTCTCATAGGCTAAAAGTGGGCTTGCTTCTCTATAATGTATTCCAGGAACTCAACTCTTGCCCATCTAATTCCCATCCCACAGCTTTTGCATGAAGTACAATCCAGAACTCTGCTCTGTGCAGTCCCTGGTTTGCATGCAAGCTGCACTGGGTGGGACCCAAGAAACTCTTCATTGTGCAAATTTCTGTTCTCTCTGCCAAGCTGGTCTCAGTTGGAAAGAACCCAAAGATCCAGTGTGGCTTGGTGCAACTGAGAAAAGTTCACAATGGGCCAAAGAAAAAATTTTCCATTTAGCTAGGTTCCTCTCTTCAACCACAGCAGTAGGTAGAGGTCCTGATGTGGGTACAGGGCACTGCCCAAACACTTTAGAGTCAGGACCAGATCTCTCTTCCCAATCTACTTAGCCAGTTCTCTTTTTGGTCTTCTAGCTGAGAGTCCCCTACAATCAAAGATCCCCTTATGCCACTGCTGTCTGCAGCCCTCAGAAGCCCTGTTGCATCAGTGTGGTTTCTCTCTTACTCTGAGCTCATTTGATGAACCCTTCAATCTGGCACCCAAACCATAGGTGCACTTCACGCTGAATTTGCAATCTCTGATTTTCACAGGTATGTTAGAACTTCACTGCTTCCCACTGCCAGAGACCTCAAAGCTTCCCCTTCTTTCTCTATTGCTGTGGGTGTTTTTATAGCCCCATAGTTCTGGAGGGAGCAATTTCAATCTGGTCTCTCTGCTGGCAGAGTAGCTGAGCACAGAGACCTTGCCTGTACACATTTTGGTTCCTTTTAAAAGTCTGTATACAGTATCCATGCCATAGAATGAGTCACTGTCTGGTTCTCTACACATAAAACCTTCCCAATAAACAAAATATCTTTCAGAGTCATAGCTGGCTACAGCCTGTAGGTGTGCCTGACAGACCTGAGTGCAGCCACCTAGTCCCTTTCACAGTCTGAGCCTTTATCCTGAGCTCTTCAGTCTGGTCCTCCAAAAAACGAAAACTGTGCTCATTTTGAGCATGCAGCCTGGGTCTCATGGTCTCAGGGGAACGCCCCCCCGCACCAGTTTCCCACAGTTTGGGTTGGACATCCCTATGTATAACTAAGGCCCCTGGCTCTGGGGGGTAATGGAGCTCTGCAGCTAAGATTTCTGTTTGGTCCCCCAGCTGTAACAGGAGCTGTGCACAGGGTGTTTCCTCTTTCATTTATAAAACCCCCTTATTGGCCAGTATGAAGCATCTTCAGTACTCCTTGGCTTCAAAACTTCATATCAGCTAAGATTCAGCTGATTGTTCAGGTTGATTGTCAGAAGTTGAGCTGAAAATTGGGTTGGAGGCAGGAACAAGTGGACTCAGCTTCCACCTAGCTGGCTGCCATCTTCCAATGCCTATTTATATTACTTTAATTTATATTGTATTTCTCATAGTTTTTTTTCTTTCAGAAAACAGAGATTTAAATTAATTTGTAGAGCTACATGTTAAGAAAACCAGTATAAATTATATTCGTCTTGTTAAAACTTAAACATTAGTCATAAAACAAAAATAGAATCTTTATAATTTGGATGTGTCACTAGACTGTTGTTAGAAATAATTTGTTTACAAGAATAGCTTCATAATGTTGAATATATCTTTCCACAGCTGTATGGAGAGAAGGAGAATTTTCTCATTTTTCTCTTATGAGATTTTCTTTACAACTCTCTGAACAAATCATTTAAGTTCTCATTTCTTTATCTGAATAATGAAGATTAAGGACAACTTCTATTATTATTTCCAGCTCTAACATTATATAATTCTGTAACTTTAATAATAATCACATTCTTAAAGAATGTGTTTTATTTACTATGAAGTCTTAGCACTATTAACCAGGCAACTTTAGGAAAAGTATTTAATCTTTTAAAATTCTATTTACTCATTTTTAATACAGGTAAAATAATGTCTATTCCACTGATTTATTATGAAAATTACATAAGATATTTACAGTCTTTTGCATTTGGTAAATAGTCATTAGGACTATCACTATTAATGAAATACATACCTACTATAAAAAAACTGTATAATAAGGCAAGTTTTATCCCCTGAAGTAATTTACCTCTAGAAAATAACAAGCAGATACTAGAGGAAACTCCATCATATTCAGTAAAAGTCCAATTTAATTAAAGACTTTTGCTTAAATTTAGTAGACTTTTTTCACTTAATTCATTTAAAAAAAAAAAAACTGTTAAGCAGCACTCTGGCTCAATGAATTTTTGAGGAATAAAACAGAAAAATAAAAGCAACTTCCAACAATAGAAAATATGTTCTTCTTTGGGGAAAACAAATCCAGGAGTTGTAAGCTGTCCCTTCACTCATTCAATCTATATTATTGATGCCCTAATACTGGCTTGCAACTTTTCTAAAACCCTAAAGTTATCACGATAAACAAAATAAGAACTACTCTTTACTCTCATGAGGCTTATATTCTTGTAGGGCAAACAAACAAAAAAACAGAATCAATAAGGAAAATACATAATACACTTGATAATGATACATGCTAAGGAGAAAGTCAATACAAGGGAAAGGAATAGGAATATAGTAAGAACAATGATTATAAATAGGTAATTAGGGAAGACTTCTATGAGAATATTATACTTAAGTATAAATCTGAAAGAAATGAGGGGAAAGAGCAAGTGCAAAGTCTCATTACTTTCCAGACTTGTAGTATAGGAACTAGAAGTAGACCAGAATAACTATAGCAGGGTATACAAGGTGAGGATGAAAAACAGTGAGGACAGAGAGGTAACGGTGGACCAAACCCAACCCTGTGGAGCCTCATACTTGTAGGTTGAAATAAGAAGGCAATATATACTCTAATAGATGTCAAGACAGTCCTGAAATGTCACACACAGAATATCACAAAGACAGCTAGTACTTTGTCTATGTGACATGTCTGTTTAAATAGTAAAAGTCACTTGAGAATGGTTTATACATGGTCATTATTTCACTGGAGATAATTACTTGGGGAAAGCAAATGAGGTATATAAGTGTTGACTTACTATATTTTGTACCTGAAACTAACATAACATTGTATGCTGACTATACTTAAAAAAAAATAAGAACCAAGTCTGACTCAACTGACTGCATAACAGACAGATATCCTTTTTACCTAATGACTGCATAGGGTTTTTACTGAAAGTATAATAAAAAAAGTTGATCATTCAAGTTGGAAGAGAGTAGGAATTGTGTAGTTAATGGCATATGAGTAACTCCAATAGGCAGAGAAAGAGAGGCATAACAGAAAGGAAGAGCGTTGTTTTTCTGATATTATCTAGGCATTCTTGTCAGGCTTCTGAAAAAAAATTAAGACACATTTTAATAAATAGGAATCTATATTTAGTGACATATATTAAATGTTATAAATAATTCTCCAGTAAGATGCACACAAATGCCATATTTTCATGTGGAAATAAACATGAGAATCAGAAACATATCAAGACACTTGACAAGCTAAAGAGAGAAGACTCAAACTAATAATGGCTTTCCTCATTGAAGGATTATAAGATAAACCATCTGCCATTTAGTAGTTGGATAGTTAAATACATGCACTGGTAGGCCTATAAAATAAAATCATGTCAGATTTTTGGCTATGATAATTTTCAACTTTGTAAGCTAAAAACATTTTGATGTATATTGGATTATTATCTATGAACTGCAGGGAGATATAATTTAACTCCAAAAGTTACCAGTACCACAGCTTATAACTGATTTTATACATCATGTGTCATCTTGAAGACTTTAAATCCTGTTAATATGTTGGACTTTCTTTTAAAACACATCTTTTGACAGCCAAAATAGAATACACTTTTTTTTCTATAAATAAAATCTGTAATATCAGACTGTTTAATTCCAAATTTCATGTAACACAGTTTTATTTCCTGTTGTGGATGAGAAATTCATGAATGTACCCTGTTCTCAACATTTATGGCTAAATGTTTAACATAGAAGATTAACTGTATACCAAGTCTAATTGCATGTCAAATAGAAAACCTTCAAGTAAGAGTGATTACAGGTCCTTACCAAGTTAAAAATTAGAGTTTAACTTTCTTTTATTTGTATTTTAGGTCACACTGAACATTTTCTTATCCGTAAAAACATAAGAAAAATTACACCAGCAAGGGAAGTACCTTGTTCTTAAAAGCCTATAGGAATTAGTTGTGGTATAATTGCATATATTCATCAATGTTTGCTTTTAGAGTCTTTTTAAATAGTATCTCAACATATATCCTAACCCACACCCTTTCACAAACAAATTAAACAATAATATTTTATAACATTTTTAGTACATCTTAAACTTATTAGTTACAAAACCAACAAGTTCTTTACTTTAAACAGAAAGTTTAACAACTTTTAAAGGTTATGACATTTTTATCAAAGTGAAAAAATTCCTCTTAACAGAATATGCAAAAAGAGTTTATTCTCAGGAACCTGGAAATTTAACTTTGTGCTGATAGTAATTGTTGCTATTGACTGGTATTTTTTCTACAGCTTCAAATATATGAAATCATATTTTTGTTGTTTAGGTAGGCAAATGAATTTTAAGTGATCCAAAGAAAATTAGAATGTTTTAAAATGAGTGCTTTGAAATTGTTTGTATCACTAAAAAGTTAAAATAAATATTTTGCATGATTTTCTTAAAAGAGCCAAAGAAAAGTGATACATATCTGAAATTCTACATATAACAGTGTACTATATTCCATATATTCTCACATCATTCTCTAATATTTTGTTTATGCACAGTATACTTAGTTCTCCAATTAAATTCTAGGGTTTTAAGACGTACACTGTCTCTTCTACTTCTGCATCTTTGTTAGTCCTTAGCAAATTTGGTAGATACACTTTTGGTCCATAAGAATTGCTTTTTAGATTATAGAAGCTAGTAGTATATTGAATATTGTTTCTAAAAACCAAATATTTCAAATTATATTTAATTATTTGCTTCTAAATGTATTGCTTTTTGGGGGCTTTTGTCAGCAAAATAATTCAAATGATCAACTCTTAGTGTATAACCTATTATTAAAATTAGCTAAAATTTCTCCTACTTTATAGCATTTGTTTATAAAGCATAAAATTTTTATGCCCAAATGTTCTAGTAATTTCCATTTTACCAAATAGGAATCAAATTAAAATGTTACATTATTGTCCAAACAAAAATGTTCCTCTCCTTTAACAATTAATACCACTATACACATCCTAAAAAGGCTGAAATAAATATTATATGTGTAAGTATATATGCAATAACTTATTCTCTCCACACACATATACACTAAACATATGCACACACAAAGAAACAGACAATAAAAAATGCTGGCAAAGATACAGAGAAACTGGAACTTCAGTACACTGCTGACAGGAGAATACAAGAGGGTACAACACTGTAAATTGGTTTGGCAGTTCCTAGAAAGTTAAATTAACACTTAACAACATGAACCAGAAACCACGCTGCTAGGTACTTACTCCTGAAAAATAAAAGATAATGGTCATAAAAATACCTGTATATGACTATTTATAGCATCTTTATTCATTTCAAAAATTTTAATTTTATTTGGGAAATAACCCAAATGACCATAACTGAGTAAATAAATTTTAAAAACTGTGGTACATCATATTACTCAACAATAAAAAGGAACAAACTATTGACACATACAGCTTCAATTAACCTGAAGGCATTATGATGAATGAAGGAAGCCAGTCTCAAAGCCTTACCCATTGCATGCTTCTAGTGTATGGCATTCTCTAAGAGAGCAACTACAAGTTGCGGAGTACAGATCAGTGATAAGAAGGGTTTGGGTGCTGAAGGAGGGTATGACTATATAAGACATCAAAGGGGATGTTTGGAGTGATGGCTTGTTCTGTGTGCTGAACTGTTCTGTATATTGTGGTAGTTTCACAAATCTAAATGTGTGTCAAAATTAATAGAACTGTACATGTAAATAAAAACTAGTTAATTTTACTATGTGAAAATATAAAATAAAATTAAATATATTTGCACATATTACATAGGCATGTAAACATGAGTATGTACATATATACAATCATACAAAGATTATAGTGTTAGCAAGTAATACATTCAAGATTAAATATTGTTCTGTGATACTGTGTATAGCCCAAACTTGATGTGAGAAATTATTTGTGAATAAATTCTACCCATATGGACTAGTAAAGAGAATAAAAATATGCCAAGGTAATGCAATATATTGTGTTAGTACACAGGGATGTGAAATTTGTAAGCTAAAGTGAAAAGAATACAGAGATCCATAAACAAGAAAAATAAAACAGAGGAGGCTGGGTGGAGGCAGAAGAGGCTATAGGGGGATGAATGATAATGGAATGAAAATGCAATAAAAATGAACTATTATAAATAAATATATATATGTGTGTGTGTGTATATATATATATATATAATCTCATAGTAGAAAAAGAAGTTAAAATCCTAAAAAAAATAAAGCAATATATTACATTTTCATTACTTCCCTTTCCCAGAGAAGCTAGACAAGATAAAGAGAATACATGGGATGCATCAGGACATGACAACTATATTAATTACAACACTGTTTTATCTGAGCAAGGAACAATTTATATAGCACAGACATCAAGGAAAAAAGAAGAATGAGTCAGAAGGATTGCAGTTAAAATTAATATTTCAAATGTATGTTATAAAGATATTTGTTTTTTTAAATATCTGCCTTCTTGTCCCCACTCCTATGAGTATATAAGTAAATAAATGCTAAAAAATTCTCCAAGCATTTCTAAAACATATTTCTAAAGCAGTAGTCTAAAGGCTACCAAATAAATTTCCCAAAGTTCTATTATTTTGTTCTATGTTAATGTGATATTACATGTGGCTAAGAATTGTATCAATGTGCAACATTAAAGGAAATATCAATTTGAGAGTGCTAACTAGATAAAAATATTTAAGGAATCTGATTATTAGGCTTCCTTTTTTTAAATTTTAATTGTTGTTCAAGCACAGTTTTCTGTCCTTTACTCCCATCCCAGCCCACTCACCCATCCCTCCCCACCTCTCTCCCATTTCCACCCCCCTAGTTTTTGTCCATGTGTCCTTTATACTTGTTCCTGTAAACCCTTCCCCTTTTCCCCTGAAATTCCCTCCCCTCTCCCCTCTGGTCACTGTCAGTTAATTCAGAATTGAACTTGACTGTTAAAACTGATTTAAATGTTCAGGGAAAAAAATTGTTTTTGATTCTACAACTTTTCCACTACAGTTTATTTTTATTCAAATAAACAGTACATTATAGAATGAGAAAAAATGGCAAGGATGTAGGTTTAGCCTCTGACTGTTACTACAGTATATTCACAATTGAATTTACATTACAGCAACGACATCATGTAACTATGGGGGCGACAGTAGGTAAGTGACAACAATTTTGTAGTCACTCAGTTTGCTCATCTATACCAGAACATATACAGTGTCAATTATCTTTGTCTACTGTCTGCCTGTGAAGCAGTTCTAGAATTTGAAAAAGAAGCAGGAGAGGGTAGGATATGAGCATACAAGTGATCCTAATGACAGAGTCAAGGGGAGTCTGATGCAGGATTACAGATATTTATGTATATAAATTATCTGCCATTTAGAAACTTTCTCACTTTAGACAAATCACAGAATATCTCTAAATGTCATGGGGGAATAATAGGAATACTTACAAAATATTATTAAAAGGATCAGAAATAATTACTGGAACATATTGTCAATTATAAATAAAGCATATGTGTTTTATTTGTATTTTTAAGGTAATTTTATTGTTTGAAGAGACTTGGATATATTTAATAGGAATTCTGGTTATAATACAATAATAGAGAATATAAAAGAAGATAATAGAGAATAAGAAATTTTCAATGTTTAATTATACATAAGTGCATGTAATATATATTAAGCAAAAGATTGTAATTTAGTAACGTTTTAGATGATATCATTAACATTACAGGGACTTCACTTGAATCTTTGGAATTTTCTAACTAATTAGCTCATCCTAAAGACAAAATGATAAAGTAACACTGCCTCCGAAAAACTGACCTTAACCACTGAGGCAATTTAAAAAGTATTCATGAAAATTATGATCTATCTCTCTACATTTCATTAAATGTCAAGTAAACAAGCTGAAGTGAGAAAAAAATTTTAGAAATAGTTATCTAATTTGAACACACCTTCTGATATTATTCACAAAAAGCATTTAGTCTGTATTTTTTTCTCTTCAATCCTATGTGGTAATGAATAAAATTTAGTTTCTTATTTTAGCTCACTTAATGATTCCGAATTCCCAACCAGACATATTTCCCAATTAAAATGTTAATCAAAGTAGATACTATCTTTCATTAGTAGCAAAGTGAAATCAACTAATATATACTGAGCACTTATTTATGAGGTAGACTAGGTTTCTGGAGGAGGCGGGTACATAAAAGGAATAAAGTATGAATTCTTGTTTCAGAGGGTGCTGCATGAGTGTGGGCTGCAATCTTAAAATAAGGTGAAAAAGTTTCATAAAGGAAAATTACTAAACTGAGTATTTAGAGAATAGATAAGCATACATTATAATGAAAACATCAGTTTAAGTGAATGGAATAAATGTATATCAAAGGCAGAAAAATACAGGATTTACTGAGAATGACAGGCTGGTTTAAGGACTTTGAGAAAGGCAACAATGGGAGGTACATCACTATCTGTTGTTTGGGACAAGATTGTTTAGATTTTTTTGAATGAGAAGTTGTTTTAATTTTATGCTGTTCTCAAAAAAGAAAGTCGCTTAACATTTCTGAGAAGGATGAAAGTTTCATCAGAGGAAATAATGAAAAAATAGATGTAGAAATGTCAGTTAAATTGAGGATTTTTCATTGTTTCAATGAGGGCAAGAGATATCCAATGTTGTAACCACAGTGGTATGAGAAGAAAGGAAAGAGAAAGAGAATATGCATGTGAGAGAACCCGAGGCAATGGAGGGTTTAGGATGTCGGAACTCAGGAGTTAAAAGAGGAGCCAAAACTAACCACAAAGGAAGAAAATCTTTCAAGTCCAGGCAGCTTGAAGAATTGGGATATTAAGATGAAGTTGTCTGAGTGTGTGAAAGGAAGTATTTTAAAAGCCTGTTGAATTTGAAGAAGTGGAGCATTTAAGTGGAAAGATCTGGGGAATCACTGCAAATCGGAAAATGCAGACTAAAGCTCCAAAAATAAGTCAGACTGGAAATAATAATTTAAGGGTCCAGGGCACAGAAGAGAGAGTCAAGGCCATGGGCCTGAGTGAAATTTGATGGAAAACTAACAAAGAGAATGCTCCCTAAGAGAAACTTGGGAAATGTCTATACATTATGCATGAGAATTCTGAGAAAAAGCATCAAGGACACATATATATTATGAAATTTAGGGGAATCAATGTTTTAACAAGAATAAAATGACCAATTGTGTGGCCCTTTAAACTGAGGTCAAGAAAGTAGGATGAAAAAGAGAAAAGTGGATTGACAATTAGAGAGACTCAGTTAAGGGATTAAATTCAGAAACTCGGATTGCAAATGAGATAAAAAGAAGTTTAAAAAATAGTATTGATGAGCAACTGGAGGCAGCAAAGAATATATTATGCTTTCTACAATGTTTGCAATTAAAGCTTTTAATTAGTCAGACATTTCCTGAGTGAGTTTTACCTGGCCAGAAATTGGAACTGGTGTCGAAGTGTAGATAGCACACAGCCAATCAACATTAAGGGCTGTATGCTCTGGATGCTGGAGTAGTGTTAAGTTGGGGGCATGGAGTGTAATGACATTGTGAGAACCAGAGAGAGCCCACCTGTTCTGTGAAGGGAAGGAAGGTTAGGCCTCTCAGAGGAGGCAGTCTGGGAACAGAAATTAAATGTCTCTTCTGAAAGAATAAGCAGATATTTTTTTCTGGAGAAATGGAAGTATATAGGGGAAAGGATGAGAGCTTGATATAGGTAGGTATATCAGGGAGGGAGGAGAATGGGAGGGAAGAAGGAAGGGAGGGGGAGAGAGAGGGAAGATGGGGAGAAAGAGAGAGAGAGAAAAGAAAAAGGGAAGGAAGAAGAGGAGAAGGTGGTAGGGAGGAAGGGAAGGAAGAAAACAGGAAGAGAAGGAAGGAGGGAGGAAGGGAAGGAAGGAGGTAGGAGGAGAGGGAAACAGGGAGGGAAGATGGATGGATTTTCAAGCAGCTGGAGAACTGCACACAACAGGCTAACTGGAAAGTAGAATATTGTGAGCAGTGTGAGAGGCTAAAAAGGAAATCATGGCCTGAGAAGTACTGCTGAGAAAGTATACCTTTCCTTTGCATACAATGAATAATAGGATTCCAAGCAGGGGAGTGATATTTTCTCAATCACAAGATTGGCCTTGTTATTTCCTTAGCTTATAAAATAGAATAATGGCAGAAAAAATGAGTGGAATCAATTGTCAGTTGTGGGTCAACATATTTAATTCTTTTAGTTTTGAACATTCTGCTGATTCCAAGCATGGGAATCATGAAACTTATAAGTACATTGAATTCTAGGTTTATGTTACTGGGTACCACTAATTAAAAAAAAAAGTCTGGGTGGTCTGCAAACTTACAATATGAGCAATTTTAAAACTGCTGGGGATTATTTTCATCATACGAGGGATTTTATTTGACTTTAACAAGCCAATGGGAGCATAAAGAAGAGCTGCTTAACAGAAAGGTTAGTGCATACTGACAGCATCCAATCACACAGATGTGAAAATGAACTCTTCTCTGAATTTGAAGGTATTCAATAATTTTGGCACCTCAGTAGAAAAAATTTCTATCACTGGAATATCTCACAAATAAAAACTGACTGATTATGGTACAAAGTAATTGCTTTCTTGAGAATCGCTTGCCTACACAGTTAGCTTACAAAATAAAAGAAATAAAATATTTCCACCCAGTTACTTAATTTGTCAGTGTTTCAGAGTTCTGAAAAAAAAAACTGATGCATATCCAGAATAAATATACCAATATAGTTATGTTATATATTTTCTGGGATCCTGGGCAATATATTAACACCCATAATTTTTTAGAATAACTGCCTGAGGGGGAAATAACCAATTGTAAAAACAAACTATCAAGCAAACTATTCTTTAAATCAACAAGAGTTGGCTATTACAGACATTATTTCTTGAAATAAATCATCACATTTAAAATTTGTGACCCCAAACTGTTGCTCTTCTCATCTGTGAGATTGGTACCCACTGGCATGGTGCATGTTAGGGGAGAGATGCTTTTTATAAGATCTGTTAATTTAACTCACATAACTTAATTGGCTGAAATATGAAGTAAGTGTATAATTTTAACGTTTGTGTAGCTTTATTAACTAAAAAGTTAGGTGTTGAAATATATTTAAAGCTCTGTTATTCTGTTCTCTCCTGGTGCAATGTGGGCAGATTCTCACTTGCTAATTGCATTGTGTATAAAAAAAGCAGAAAAACCAAAGTGAAAAAAATATATATACATATACTATATCAGTACTTTTGTACATGGAAGTTTATTCCTACCAAAAAAAATTTTTTGGTACTCGTTATTACAAAACCAGCTTTGTCTTCAATACACTCCCATGGCCACACATTGTTATGACATAATTATCTCCTTTCTCAAGCTACTGCTTTCCACTGTAAAAAATCTATTACTCTACTGTCAGCATTCATCATTATGCAATAGCTTCTTAAAGATCTATGAAAAATGCCCTAGAAAACCCCAACAAACCTTGACTCTTGTCATATCAGAGACTTGCCAAAATAGAATACTGACAACACTTAATGAGTAATTCAGACTAGCTTTTTTTGAGACTATACACGATCACAAATTCTGGCTTTAGAAAATTTCTTCCTCACATTTCCCACTTCCAGCCAAGATGGAGGTGTAAGTAGATACACTTTGCCTCCTCACACAACCAGAATAAGGACAACAACAAATTTAAAAATAAAAAACAACCAGAACTGCCAGAAAATATAGCTGTATAGAAGTCCAATAACCAAGGAAGTAAAGAAGAAACACTTATCCAGAATGGTAGGAGGAGCAGAGATGGGAAGCCAGGGAGCAGAGGACTCACAGTAAGGTAGTGGCAGGAAGACCAGATGGTCTCACATATACATGCAGATAAACTGTGAGGAACAACTGAGGAATAAGACAGACCTCACAAACCAGGGTTCCAGCTCTGGGAAATAAGGCCTCAAAACCTCTGGCTTTAAAAACCTGTGGGGTTATGGTAGTGAGAGAAAGTCCCAGCCTCATAGGAAAGTTTGTTAGAGAAAACCAGGGTCCTAGAATGTACGCAAACCCGCCCACCTGTGAATCAGCACCAGAAGGGCCTAATTTGCTTATGGGTAGTGGGAGAAGTGACTGAAAGCCTGCCAAGAGCTGAGCAAGTGGCATTGTTCTCTCCCTGACCCCTCCCTCACAGACAGCACCACAACACAGTGACCCAGGTTGCCCCACCCTGGCAAATACAAAAGGCTCTGCCCCTTACTACATAACAGGTATGCAGAGACAAAAAAAAAAAAAATAAGGCCCAAATGAAAGAACAGATCGAAGCTCTGAAAAAAAAAAGTAGAACTAAATGATGAAGAGATAGCCAACCTACCAGATGGAGAGTTCAAAACTCCGGTAATCAGGATGTTCACAGAAAAGGTTGAGTATGGTCACAAAATAGAGGAAAAAGTAAAGGCTATGCAAAGTGAAATAAAGGAAAATATACAGGGAACCAAGAAGAAAACCAGGACTCAAATCAGTGGTTTGCACCAGAAGGAAAAAAACATTCAACCAGAACAGAGTGAAGAAACAAGAATTTTAAAAAAAATTAGAAGAGGCTAGGAACCTCTGGGACAACTCTAAATGTTCCTATATCTGAATCATAGAGGAGCCAGAAGGAGAAGACAATGAGAAAGAAATTAAAAACTTGAAAAAAATAAAGAAGGAAAACTGCCCCAATCTGGCAAAGGAAATAGACTTCCAGGAAGTCCAGGAAGTTCAGAGAGCCCCAAAAGAGTTGGACCCAAGGAAGCACACACCAAGGCACATCATAATTATATTACCCAAAATGAAAGTAAGGAGAGAATCTTAAAAGCAGCAGGAGAAAAGGAGACAGTTGCCTACAAAGGAGTTCCCATAAGACTATCAGCTGGTTTCTCAAAAGAAACCTTGCAGGCTAGAAGGGGTTGGAAAGAAGTATTCAAAGTCAGGAAAACCAAGGACCAACAGCCTACATTTCTCTATCCAGAAGAGCTCTCATTTAGAATGGAAGGGCAGATAAAGTGCTTCCCAGATAAGGTCAAGTTAAAGGAATTCATCATCACCAAGCCATTATTATATGAAATGTTAAAGGGATTTATCTAAGAAAAACAAAATGATCAAAATTATGAAAAATAAAATGTCAACAAACTCACAACTATCAACAATTGAACCTTAAAAAAAAGAAAGAAAAAGAAATTAAGCAAAAAACTAGAACAGCACCAGAATCACAGAAATGGAGATCACATGGAGGGTTATCAGTGGGGAGGGGGAGGGAGGAGAATGGGGGAAAGGTACAGGGAATAAGAAGCATAATTGGTAGGTACAAAATAGACAGGGGGAGGTTAGGAATAGTGTGGGAAACAGAGAAGCCAAAAAAAAACTTATATGCATGACCCATGGACATGAACTAAGGTGCAGGAATGCTGGTGGGGTGGTGCAGGGAAGAGGGGAATAAAGGGGAGAAAAAAATAATGGAACAATTGTAATAATATTATCAATAAAATATATTTTTTAAACGGAAAATTCCTTCTTCCCCTCTTTATTCCATTGTTAGTTGGTTAAATTAAAATACTGCACTTCAATTCACCAGTTATTCCTAAAATTTATGATGTACACTTGTGAGAAACTGCGGTATCACAACTACAATTTCATAAATAGGGTTTGTCACACATATTGTACATATAGCTGTGTGTACCCCTTTTAAATATATTATAAACCTATATATTAGCTATGAATTTTAGACACCAAAAGATACTGTAAAATTCCTGTTCTGATTTAGAAATAATAAGCTAAATGTTGAATGGAGTGAGAGAAAGAGAGAAAGTTATCAAACTATCTTCTTATAGTTCTTTATTTCCAGATTCTAATGTTCTTGAGAATCCTTCAGATATATGTAAAAGTAAGTAGAAAAGTTGCTTGGAAATGTAGGTTCTTGAAAGATGAAATGACAATAGTGTAATTCTTATATCATATGGCAGCAACTAGAAAAATATGTGATAATCCTTATGAAGTAAATAATTAGATTCAGCAAGTGTTTTGAATAAAAATATATGAATGAGGATGAGAAAACAAACAACATTACTATACGGTAGAAAACATTCTGATTTAAATTGATACAAAGTGTCTTGAGGACATATTTAACAATTAGAAAAATTACATTCAATACAAATATAAGGGAAAAAAGTCATTTATTAGTTAAGTGAAGGCAGAATGGCAGGGGACTGAAAGCTGGTGACCAGTTTGCAGTTGAGCTATTGCTGCTGTGTGTTAGTGACTCAAGCCACAGTCATCAACGAGGCAGGCTATTTGGTGCATGTCTGAAACAGAGGCCAGGTACAGCCAAGACAAATGAGACATTCATCATGCTTTCAACACTCAGAGGCTCTGTGCTGTAAATTACCTCTGTCTCAAACTGCAGAGATAAAGGCTTAAGCACCCTCAGAGAAAATATTGCCACATGTGGAAATGGTTCAGGAAAAAGCCTTCACTTGCTAGACACATTGGGAAAATGTTTGCAATTCAGGAAGATGAGGAATGACCAAAAGGCAGAGGAGTCTTAGGAATGAAAACTGTAGGAAAGAATTCAGGATAATATATTGGAAAATCAAGAGGGGTTGTCTAATCATTAAAAGCATGAACTTTGCTCACAAAAAAGAGCCTTGTGGGACCTTGCAAATGAGCTAAGGGGCCTCTGTGCCTGGTAGCCCTGACTTGCTAACAGTCCACAAAACCCAGTTTTGTGAGTAAGTGGATTAATTAGTAGCCAGTGAAGTGAAACATGAGGTATTATTTCCCTAAACTTTCTTTATGTGCTATGTTAACATATCAGAAATCTTCATAGATGGGGTAGCATTGTGAGCTGAGGATTATCATAACTTCTATTTTTTTCCTTACAAGAGATGTCTTTATATTCTAGATTATTTAATCCTCATCTCATATTAGATATCAAGAATCTTTGCACATAAATTTATTTAACAAATAGTGTTTTTGGTGTGTCGGACACTGTACAAGACCTCGGGCAAAAATTGAGTCAAAGAAACAAACAGCCTACTTTGTTGAGGTTTGATGAGCATGACAGATATATATCCAACAAATACAGAACAATATAATTAGAAATTTATTTAAGCAATAGATAGAGGCTAAAGCAAAGACATTTCAGGGCATATGGCATTTCAGTGGAGAAATGATATGTGAGTAAGGGTTTAATGATAAAGGAATGACGTGGGATGAAATTCTAGGCAGAGGGATGAGCAGGCCAAATACACTGAGACTGGAGGAAACATATGGGCTGAATCTAGTGCAGAAAGCAAGGAGAAGGATGTGTGCAGATGAGACTGGAACATGTTACAAAGGTTAGTAATTCAAGAAGGCTAAGATCTTTGAGCTTTACCCTGATAAATGACAAATGGCTTTAAATGAGACTGTCACATGACCAACTACAGTAGCCCTTGAATAGCACAGTAGGTTAGGAATGCTAATGCTCTGTGCAGTCAAAAATCCAGGTATAACTTTCTACTCCCCCAAAACTTAACTACTAATAGCCTATCGTTGACTAGAACCTTACCAATAATATAAACTGCTGATTAACACATGGTGTCTATATATATATATATATATATATATATATATATATATATAATATATTGTACTTTTACAATAAAGTAAGATAGAGAAAAGAAAATGCTAAGAAAATCATAAGGAAAAGTACATTTACAATATTTATTGAAAAACATCCATATATAAATGGACCCATGTACCATCAACCCCCTAGCTGCCTTTATGAAAATCATTCTGACTGCAAGAGTAAATAAATTGGATAAGGAGGGCTGGGGTGGGGAAGGGGCATCTATAATACTGTCACTAAGAATACTTAGGAGATTGTTACAGGAGAGTGACAACATTGGCTACCAATACCCTTTTCTTCATTTTCCCAAACTCTAAACATTGAATGATTCAGGCTTTGGCGGCCTCTTCTCTTTGTTGTATACATTACTATCTATGTTAGGTCTAGGTGCACTCTTCTCAAGTTTCATGGTTTAAAAGTCATTTACATCCTGATTTCTCTCAAATTCCTAACTCCATCTTGGACCCAACACTTGGATTCCTGAAACTTAGTACTACTTTAATTTCTAATAAGCATTTTAAATTTAATATGTACATTGAGCTCTTGATTTTAAATCCTCCAAACTTGCTCTTCTTAGAATTTGGCCAATTTCAGTAATTGAGAACTTGATTTTCCAAATAGTTTAGCCATATTGGTTGATATAATGTTTACCTACTATGTTTTTTCTCAAAACTTGCATATAACCATCAGAAAATTTTATTCACAATAAATGCACAATCCAACCTTGATTTGCAACCTCTACTTCTAACGCCCTAATAAAACCACTAATTTCCCTCACTTAGATCATTTTGATAACTTCTTTTTTTAAAAGATTTTATTTATTTATTTTTAGAGAGGGAAAGGAGGGAGAAAGAGAGAGAGAGAAACATCAATGTGCAGTTGCTGGGGGTCATGGCCTGCAACCCAGGCATGTGCCCTGACTGGGAATCGAACCTGCGATGCTTTGGTTCACAGCCCACGCTCAATCCACTGAGCAACGCCAGCCAGGCCTGATAACTTCTTAATTGATCTCAATTTTTCTACTCGGCACCACTAAAATGAATCTCAATGAAATGACTCTAAGTCATCTGATACCTTTTCTCTTCTCAAAACTCTAGTACCTTTGAACCATATTACAAATATAACCCACTGTCTCAACTGTGGCACATTCTATTTTCTAAATGTGACTGCAACAACATTTACCATTTATATGCTCTTCAGCAATGTAATCTTGCCGCTTCCCTATTAAGGGGTTAAGTCTATCTCTCCACCTCCTTGACTGTGGGTGGCTAGTGACTACTTTGACTGATAGAACACAGCAGAAATAAAGATGTGCCACTTCTACAAATAGCACTTACCTCACTTGGCAGCTTCCTCTTCTTGCTTTTTGAAATGCACAATTCTGTAACTCTTGTTTTAGAACATTGCCTCTTAAAAACTAGACCCTACCATAGAATAAGCTTAAAACATAAATAAGCCACATACAGGCTCTCTGTTTGAAAGTCCTAGATAAGCATCCAACCAATACCCAATACCAGTCCAGCCAAGAAACATCTACACATAGCTGAGTAGAATCTTCAGATGACTGCAGGTCCATCTGACATCTAAGTATATTCACATAAGAAACTGCAAGGAAGATTCCACCCCTCCCACCCCCTAGACACAAAAGTAGCAACAGGAGAAGTCAGTGTCCCAGCCCCCTGACAAAATTCAATAATTGAACAGCTATCCACAGACTAAAACAACTCTGAGAGACCCCTAGCATCTGCTTGTGAAGTTTAGCAGCACTGGGAACAACAGCAAAATCAGAATAATCACATAAGAAGAGAAGGAAGACAACTTTGTTCTGTCTGCATCATCCCATGTAGCAAGCTAACATTGTTCAAGGACCAGAAGAAACTTACCAGCCCCAAAGAGTTCCTCTCTCCAGAAAATTAAGAGTGGGGTGAGCAATCAACTTCTCCAGTTTTCCAGACTCTGTGTGAAGGCCCCACTTCAGTTTTATCTACCCAGACCAGCAAACCTGAGCTGTATTAAAGTGCTAGAAACAAGAAAGCCAAGTAGAGGCTATTATTAGCAGACATGCAGAGGGAGCTATTGTGGTTCACAGAGACCTGCTCTGCAGACAAACTCAGCAAATGTCGCCACTGAGGAAGCCAAAGACCAGTATAACCTTTATGGACCCACTCCAGAGCTCACTACATTTTGTTCCACAGATATATGCCTTTGCTGATACCAGCCACTTGAACCCCTTCATACTCTCTTCTTCCCCTGCCCCTGCCAGAGTCCAGGACCCATGTGGGTAACCATCCCAGGTTTCTACAGCTGCACAATTATAAGACCCTAGTCACTTGAACCCCTCCCTGCCCCTCAAAGCCAAGGAGCCACACTTATAACAAGATCAGGCTTCCACAGTTGCACTGGTACAAAATATCATCCTAGGCCACGGATTGCAAACACAAGTCCGTCGGACCAAATCCAGCCCTCCACCTTGTTTTATCCCTCCCAGTACCTTGTTTCTATGCGGCAGCAGCACCAAGCTTCTTGCCCCTAGTTAAGGAGTAGTTACATTTATATAGCCCTAAAATTGTATTCAGCCCTTTGAAGGCAACCACGAGGCTGATGTGGCCCCTGGTGAAAATGAATTTGACACCACCATACCTAGGCCTTCCCCTCTGGTTGAACCCACCACCATCCTCTTGCTTGGGACTAGTCCCTCCAGCTGAACACCTGTACAACACTGGTCTGGTACCTATCACTGGCCTCCTCCGCAGTGGTGGGGAGGTATTGTGCAGCCACAGGAGTCCAAACTGATAGCCAGGGATCCCAGATGCTTGTATATTTGGATCAAGCTTTGCCTTCTGTCACTAGCTAGCACCACTGTGACCATTTGTATTTAGTCCCAAAAACTGTACCAGCATATGCCCACCCTTAACCCCTGTCTCCAGCTTTTACTGCAGCATGCATGCCCAGTGGGAGAGTATGCAACCACAGGATAACAAACTGACAGCCAGGGTCTCCACAGCTGTCAGCAAACCCATAGTTGACCCTGGTCCTTGCTACCTGCTCTAGTTCCTATCACTGTAAGTGTATCTTAAACTAGCCTCTGCCTTTACTTAGGCACTTGCTGGCCCCGACAGCTAAGTGTGTATATACTGCAAACTCCAGCTGCTACCACTGCTTACTCTGGTTGCTTGTAATCACAAAGGAAGACAACACTTAAATACACTGTGGATCCCCTACTATGTGTCAGTGCTGTGGACCACAGTTATAATGAAGAGTTATAATGCCCTGGACCCAGTGCTGCCACGCACATCCGCACATGGTACTCTAGACCACTGGATCCAGGGTCACAGCATAAATGAGCATGTTTCCACCATGAAAGGCTCCCCTTATCAACGTCAGTCCATAAAGTTTGGAAGACACGACTGTTTTTTTTCAAATGTAGAGATACCTGTGAAAGGCAACGGGGATCACAAACAATCAGGAAAACAGGTATCCTCCCAAGAAACAATAAGCCATCAGGAACTGCCCATCTCCTCCCAACCCCAGAAATGGAGGTCCAGAAATTGCCAGACAAAGAAGTCAAACTAATCGTTATATAGTTGCTCAGTGAGCTACAAGAGACCACAGAAAAACAACTTAATAATGCCACTAAAATAATACAATAACAAATTAATAAGTTCTACAAAGAAACAGAAAACATAAAAGAACCAAACAAATTTTGGAGCTGAAGAATACAGTGTGTGAATGACAGAATTTAATAGAGGGTTTCAGTAATAAATTTGAACAATAAAAAGAGAGAATCACTGAGCTAGAAGACAGGTAAACCTCATTTATTTAATCAGAGAAGCAAAAATAAATGAATAATAATAAAAATGAACAAAGAAATCTTATAAGAATTTTAAAATACCATCAAAAGAAATTATATATCACTGGTATCCAAGAAGGGGAAGAAAATGGAAAGGGGTAGAAAGCATATTTAGAGAAACAATGGCAGAGAATTCAATACCCATTTCAGCAATGGATAGATCATACACACAGAAAATTAATAAGGAAAACTTGGGGTTAAACTATACTTTAATTCAAAGGGAACTAAGAGATGTATACAGAATGTTTCATCTAAAAGTAGAATACACATTTTTTTTTCAAGTGTACATGGAATACTTTCCAGGAAAGATCACATAATAAGTCACAAAACAAATCTCAGCAAATTTAAGAACATTAAAAATATACCTAGTATCTTTCTGATCATAATGCTATGAAGCTAGATGTCAAAAAAAAAAGGAGGAATGCTGGAGATTTTCTAAAAAAAGTGGTGACTAACCAGCATGCTCCTGAACAACTAATGCATCATAGAACAACTCAAAAGAAAACATTTTTAAATAGATTGAAAAAAATGAAAATAGAAGCACAAGATATCAAGCCTATACAATGTTCAAAAAGCTATTCTAAGATAGATGTTTGTAGCAATAAATAATTATATTAAGAAAAAGAAAGACTTCAAATAAACAACCTTATATTACAACAAAAGAAATTAGAAAAAAATCTGTTTTAGATGAAGGAATGTTATAGCAAAGATCACAGTGCAAATAAACACAGACCAGAAAAATAACAGCAATAATCAATAATACTAACAACTGATTTCTAAAGGTAAACTAAATTGACAAAACTTTAGCCAGACTAACTCAGGAAATACAAGAACTCAAATAAAATTGTAAATGAAAAAGGAGATGTTACAACTAATACCACAGAAATAAAATGAATCATGAGAGACTATTATCACCAACAAACTTGGTAACCCAGAGGAAATCAATACAACCCACCAGGACAGAATCATGAAGAAACAGAAAATATAAATAAACAAATGATGTGCAAGGAGAATGAATCAGTAATCCAAACACTCCCAACACAGAAAAATCCTAGAACCAGATGGTATCACTGGTAAATTCTACCAAATATTTAAGTATAATTAGTGTCAATCCTTTTCAAACTCTCCCAAACATCTGAAGAGAAAGAAAGATTTTCAAAGTCATATCCTTAGGATAGCATTACTCTGATACCAGAACCAGATAAGTCCACTATTAAAAATTATAAATATCCTTGATGAATATAGATGTAAAAATTCTTAACAAAATGTTAGCAAATTTATTTCAACAGCACATTAAATTATCATTCCCTATGGTCAAGTAGTATTTATCCTTGAGATGTAAGAGTAATCCAACTCCACAAAGCAATAACTGGTATATATCATATTAGTAGAATAAAAGATAAAAATCAGATGTTCATCTTAATAAATCCAGAAAAATCATTTGCCAAAATATAAGATTCCTTCATAATAAGAAGCCTCAATAAACTTGGTACTGAAGGAACATACCTAAATACAATAAGGGCCATACATGAGAAATACACAGCCAACATCATATACAATGGTGAAACACTCAAGGCTTAGCCTCTATGATCAGTGAAAAGACAATTATGTCCATTTTCACCATTCCTATTCAACATAGTACCAGAACTCCTAGCCAAACCAATCAGGTGAGATAATGATTAGATAGATAGATGATAGATGATAGATAGATAATAGATGCACTGAAATAAAAAAGAAAGAAGTAAAATTATCTTTTTGTGCAGATGATATGATAATCTATATTAAAAATCCTAAAATTCCACAAAAAAAACCCTGCTAGAACTAATCAATAAATGCAGTAAAGTTGCAGGATACAAAATCAACATACAGAAAACAGTTGTATGTCTATACACTAGCAACACAACACTTGAGGAATAGAGGGGTTGAGCAAAAAAGAAAAAAATCTCATGGACATGGGCAAAAGTATGGTGATTGCTGAGGAAGGCAGGGGCATGTGGAGGAGGGTATGGAGTGGGCATAAATGGTGTTGGACAGAGACTTGATTTGGGATGGTGAACACATAGCACAGTGTATAGATGACATGTTTTAGAACCATGCACCTGAAACCTGTATAATTTTTTCAAGCAGTGTCACCTCAATAAACTCAATAAAAATTTAAAACTCCCATTCATAATAGCATCAAGAAGTGTAATATACCTTAGAATAAATTTAATGAAGGAGGTGAAATATCTGTAGACTAAAAACTGTAAGACTTTGATGAAAGAAACTGAAGATACAAATTGAAAGATATCTGTGTTCATGGATCAAAAGAATTAATATTGTTTAAATATCCATATTACCCAAAGTCATCTATAAACTCAATAAAGTTCCTTTCAAAATTCCAAAGGCACTTTTCATAAAAATAGAAAAGATAAACAGTCCTAAAAATTGCATGGAATCACAAAAGACCTCAACTAGTACAAACATCCTGAGAAAGAAGAACATAACTAGAGGTATCACATTCTCTGATTTCAAACTATATTGCAAAGCTATAGTCATCAAAACAGAATGGTCTGGCATAAAAATAGACATGTACACTAAAGGATCATAATTAGTAACACAGAAACAAACCCCTACATATATAGTTAACTAATATTTGACAAGAAACCCAAGAATACTCAATGGGGAAAGGATAGTCTCTTCAAAAAATGGTGCTGGAAACTTAATAACTACATGCAGAGAAATGAAATTGGTATAAGATAATCTCATACCACTCACAAACACAAACTCAAAAAAGTATCATAACTTAAACATAAGACCTAAAAGCTTAAAATTTTAAAAGTCACCAAGCACCCTCACATCAATCTTATCAATAGTTTCTTGGATATTATGCCAAAGGCACAAACAACAACATTAAAAATAGATAACCTTAACTATATCAAACCAAATACTATGACACAGCAAAAGAACCAATCAGCACAATGAGAAGGCAACCTATGGAATGGGAGAAAATATTTCCAAATTATACATATGATAAGTAGATAATATCCAAAATATATAAAGAACTCATAAAACTCAATAACAACATAAATACATTTTTAAAAATGGATAGAGACCGAATAACTAATTTTCTCAAGAAGGCATACAAATGGGCAATAGGTACATGAAAAGGTACTCACAACTGCACTCACTAAGAAATATAATCCAAGACCAAAATGAGATATCACCTCACACCTGCTAGAATGGTTATCATCAAAAAGATAAAAACAATAACAATTGTTGTTGAGGGTGTAGAGTATAGGGAATCATTATGCACTGTTGGTTATATAAATTGGTATGCCCACTATTAAAAACAGTATGGAAGTTCCTCAAAAAATTAAAAATAGAATTGCCATATGATCCAAAACCCCATTTTGGGTATACATCCAAAGAAACTGAAATCGAACTCTCACAGAAACATCTGCATTCCCATTTATATTGCAGCACTATTTACAATGGCCTAGATATAAAAACAACCAAACTCTCCTTCAGTGGATAAAAGGATAAAGAAGATGTATACTATTCAGCTATGAGAAAGAAGGAAACCCTGTGATTTGAATGAATCATGATTCTAAGTGAAATGAGTCAGAAGAAAACAAACACTGTATGAGATCACTTATATATAGAATCTGAAATAGCCACACTCAGATAAACAGACAGTAGAGTGACAATTGTCTTTTTTCCCATTGGGTTTGGGTGGGAAAAGTGGAACGATACTGGTCAAAGGATACAAACTTCTGAAAAGTAGCAGTTTGCCATCGCAAAATATGCCTTTTGAAATATTGATATGAAGCTGGTTATTTTTCAGAATGCAAAATTTAGGTTTAGATAGAGGACCTGCTTCAGAGAGGGAGATATCATCATAGATGACAATGATTTAGTGTAAACTAGTGTGTGATACACAGGGGGAACCTAGCAAGCCCATTTGATCAATGTCCTCTCTGTGTCCCATTGTTAAAGATGGCCCAGCAAAATTTACTTACCAAACATTTGCTTTTTAATCTCCACATGAATTGCCTTCTCGACCTTTAAAGTACCAGACCACAGCTCCCTCCCTTTCACCATAGCTCAAGATGGCATATTTGCTAAACTGCTCTATTTGTCTTTGGGTCTCATATTTTTACAGCACCCCAACATGTACATATGTATTGAATTTGGTTATTTTTCCCAATTAATCCATTTCATGTTAATTTGATTATTAGCCTAGTCAGAACTTAGAAAAGAGGTAGAAAATCATTTCTTATGCCCTCACACTTTCATGTATAAGATTAAGAAGTTTTGGGATCTAATGTACAACATTGTGATTATAACTAATAATACTCTATTATATTATACACTTGAATGTTGCTACTCCCTTGAATGAAGGGAGTAGATCTTAAATGCCCTCCCTACAAGTAATAATTGGTAATTATGTAATAAGATGCAAATGTTAGCTAATGTCATCATGGTAATCACTTTGCAATACATAAATGTATCAAATCAACATGCTACATATCCAAACTTACACAATAATACACAGCAATTATATCTCAATAAAGCTGGAATAAAACTAAAAGAATATCACTCCCAGCTGAGTCAGCCAACAGACAAAAGGAGCTCATAGCAAGTTGGTTTTTAGGTAATTGCTAGTACATCAACCAAAAAAAAGAATATTTACTATGACCTGCAAAACCTTACTGTGTATGGTCCTTCCACACTGCCATGATTTTGTCTCATTCCACTCTTCTCCTCACTCATCCCATTTCAATCGCACTGATCTTCTAGTATTCCTTGAACATGCCAAGCATATTCCTATCTCAGAGCATTTTATATTTTTCCTAATTATAATGTTCTTCCTTCATATAGTTATCTTTTAAAGAGTGAAAGACTGTGGTGACTTCTTCACTGTCTTACTGATTTGTTCAGATGTCACCTTATTAAAGAATTCTTCCTTGACTATTTATTCTTAAGAAAAAATAAGGCCTACTTCTCCCCAACACTCACTTTGCTTCTTAAATAAATTTATCCTTATCTATAGAATTTTCTATTAGATTTCATGCTATACTTGTTTGTTCTTAGTAACTGTTCACCTTTCTGCTCTAAAATACAAGTATTATTAAAGCAGGACCTTTTTTTGAGTTTTTACTGCTTTCAAGCACATAAATAGTAACTGGCAGATTAGTACTTGTGTTTGAATACGTGATTTCATAAATGTTATAGATGATAAACAGATAGATGAATAAATGAATTTGAAAGCCAAAGAAAAGGAAAATACTACTTTTGCCCTGACCAAATGGATGTATAACAGCAGAAATTATCACTGGTTGGTATGACTCAGTGAGCTGAGTGCCAGCCTGCTAACTGAGAGCTCTCCTGTTGGATTCCCTCAGGCAGGGCACATGCCTGGGTTGTGGGCCGGGTCCCCAGTTGAGGGTGTGCGAGAGGCATGCCCTCAGTTCATCAGTGTATCTCTAACACATTAATGTTTCCCTCCCTCTCTTTCTCACTCCCTTCTACTCTCTCTAAAAATAAATAAAATATTTTAAAAACTTACTAATATATTAATAATTATTAATATAGAGAACACTAGAGAAGAGTCCCAGGTTTAAAAAAATGATTAATGGCTTGTTTCCATAAATGTTGAATGTAAAGATCTTTAAGGACTCCTATTTATAAATTCCAATGGAAGTAAGTGTCTCAGAGGAAACCTCTTCTCAAGGGTAAAGTCTAGATTATTATATACATTCACTGTACACAGATGCTTTGATTTAAGGCATTATAATGAATGATTTTTCTGAGAGGTATCTTACTCTATTTCATGTGCTATAAGAAAAATACCTTAGACAGGGTAGCTTATAAACAACATAAATTTTTTTCTCACGGTTCTTGAGGCTTGGAAGTCCACGATTAAGAAATGGAAGATATGATGTCTAGTGAGAACCCCCTGTAACAGATGTCATCTTCTAGCTTTGTTCTCATGTGGGGGAAGAGGGTGAGGCACCTCTCCAGAGTCTCTTTTCTTAGGGCACTAATCCGGTTCATGAGGACTCTGCTCTCATGACCAAATAGCCCCCTAGAGGCTAGACCAACAAACATCACCACATTGGCAATTAAGTTTTAACAGATGAATCTGGGGAGGACACAAACGTTGTCTGTTGCAGGAGAAAAATAGAGTGCTAAAAGAAGGTGACCTAGAATGGAATATGAAGAGGAAAAAAATGTTTAAATTATGGTAAAATATAAAGAGCTAGAAATAAAGGAATAAGAAAAAGAAGACTTGTAGAAGTAAAACTGTGAAAAGTTACATGGTTTAATCAAAAATTCAAATAGCTAAATGATGGCATTTTGATGTTCATAGGTCCTTATTCCTTGTCTATTTCTATAGTCAAATAAGTAAACACAGTGACATTTGATAAATTAATATAATGACACCTATCCTTGCTATTAGTAATAGCAAGGATAGGCACAGTTTATGACTTAGAAAAAGATATATGCTAATAGGAAAGAAAAAGTTTGAGGAAATCTTGGTACTATCAGCCATTTGCTTCCCAGGAAGCTGACCTCAAGTTATTCAGTAGGAAGAAAAAATATACCAGGACACCAGAAAGGGAAATAAATTAATTGGATATTGGGTGGAAAGTTCCAGGAGACTTTCAAACATATGGGGAGGGGTGTCCAAAATGGCAAAAATATACTTGTAATGCATGAAATATTTTATCTAGATAGGTTAACTGAAATCGATCATTTCTGTGTCTAGAATTCAGAGCTCAAAGAGCTTGATTTACCTTCATGTGCCTCCGATGTCAAACATTTAATTGAAAACAAAATCAATTGCTGAAACATGGGTTCTGACTCAAAAAACCATAGTTCTTGCTTGGCAATTGTAGATGTATTCACTCTGTTGCTAGGAAAATCAGGAGAAACAAAACGTGATGTAAGATGCCTCCAAATTTCTATAATTCCTTTGCAGAAAAAAAACAAACAAACAAAAAATCATCCTCATCTGTTTATCTGTTTGTTGTTCTTTTTTTTATTGTTGTTATTGTTCAATTCAGGATTGTGTTCTTAGGGTAAAGGAACTATTCTTTGGAGAACCCAAATCAAATGTTCCTGAAAGTGTTATTTTAGATTTGTTGTTTTTCTATTTCAGTCATAGTAGTTAATTTTGTCTTTTTTTCTTACTTTGCTTTTGGGGTTATTCTTCTTTTTTTTTTTTTTTTACTTTTGCAACTGTGGGGATTTTAAGAGATGAGTGAAATATAAAGTATAAAATTATATAATGCATGATTACTGAGGATAGTTCTTATTGCCTGATAAAAGAGTTTAAGGCTGGCATGATTTCTATGGACTTTAGTTCAAGACTTAGGGAAGGTTCAAAGAGTCAAAGTCCTTAGCTCCTTCTAGTGAGACTGTCATTTGTATGTAAGTATTTAGGTGATAAAAGTGATTCTAGTACCAGTTATAATGAACGTTTACTGTGAGTTTTCCCATACCAAGCAATCTTTGGACATCAGCTAGGTGTCCTATGATTCAACTCAATTCCAAGACCACCTACCTCGGAGATATTATGTAATAGAATAAAATAATCTTTCTGACTCTGTCTTGCTCAAACCTACCCCATTCCCATAATATGTCAGTTAGCAACTTTTGCTTAGTCCTGCACATAGATATGCTAATCATTAAAGAGATCTAATGTGTAGTCTAGGAGTTACTGAAACAACCTTACTACTCAGACCTACTTCCCCAGGAAGATAAGGAAGGCATGTATAATCATCATGATTGTTTATAAAAAGATCTATCAGAAGCTAATGACTGGGACAGAAGAAAGCAGAGTTTGTTGACCAAGAGCAAGAATTTCACAATCCTACCAGAGCCTTTGTTACAGAACAAACAAGGGGGGCCTGGGACGATATACTATTATTGAAAAAAAAAAAAACCCAGGTCCGTTATGTCCACTGCCAAAGGAAAGATGTCTCTCAATGCCAGAGATTTGTGAAACGGAAAGGAAATGTTTATTTAATGCTATATAGACTTAAAGTAGTGACCTAATGTCTTCACCAAAATCCCAGAGTCCCTTAAAACACCCACAAACAGACACAGTCCTTCCTTCCTTCCCCCTTTGCCCAGTCCAGAGTACCATATCTCAGGAAAGGAAATAGAAGTCCATGGCTCAGGCAGTCCTCTGGTTATTCCCAGTTAGTACTCCATCTCGACTGGAAGACCTCCCTGGGCTCCTGGCACCCTCAGCTGAGTCACCAGGATCTCTGCTAAAACAGGCGGTGGTTCCCCCTTCTAAAGATGTGGGGGTCCCCACTCTGGCAAAGGCACGTGGTCCTCTCTCCCTAGGCCACGGGAATCCCCACTCTGCCAGAGCCCCGTGGTTCTCCCTCTCAGGGCTGCAGGAGTCTCCACTCTGTGAAGGCTGTGTGGTTCTCCCTGCACTTCCACAGCTGCATGGTTCTCTCTCAATGGCTGCTGTGTCTGGGTTTAAATCCCCGCACCAATCTCCCTCTGCAGCCCCATTTCCAACTTCTCCTACACTTGGTCACACTTGCCCTCAATCTGCTGTCTTCTCCAGCTTTACTGGACTGCCATCATGAGTCTGGGCAGGTGTGGCCCCAAATCCTGGAGCCAATCATCTCCAAGCTCCCATGCAGGCTCTGTAACTTGGGGGACCTGCCCCCCAGTTATGTCTTGGTGGGGAAGTTACTTCCATTCCCTTGGCTCTGAGCATGGCCACAGCTATTTAACATATCTAAGCGACCAGCCAAAGGCTATAGATATGTTAAACGACCACGCCAGAGGTTAGCTGCAAGGCTGTTGCTATGGGAAACAGCTCTAAATGGCCCTGCTCCATTTGTCCCTTCCCCCAACCCACACCTGGGGAGTGGGAGTGAGGACATCCAAAAATCTCCTGGACACCTTGAGTTCTGGACTCCATTTTAAATGCCCATTTGGGGTTCCCCCTCTTGGCTGCACCCTGTAACACCTTTGCTGACGTCCCAGTGTCTGCAGTCAGCAATCACTTCTTGACCTCAAATCCCTCCCATTTTTGCCCCTTCCCCGGACATAAAAGGAGCCTGAATTCTATCCTCTCTCAGAATGGTTCTTTAGGCACCAGTCTGCCATCTTCTCAGCCTGCTAGCTTTCTGAACAATGTTGCTTTTCTTGCCCTATCTCCTTGTTACTTAACTTATTGGCTGTTGTGTGGCTAGCAGTTCAAGGTTTCACCCCATTACAGTCAGACTCCATAGATAAAGGACTCAGTCCCACAAAACCACCCTCTACTTTAGACGTCAATCATAAGCCAAGGTGATTACCTGCGCTTTTCAGACTGGCTTTAAATCAGATGTTCCTATGGCCTCCACTTTGGGTTCAATTAATTTGCTCACAGAATTCAAGAAATCCATTTATTTGTTGCTGATCCAATGTGCCTGATGTGTCAAAAGGCCATAACTCAAAACTTCAGAGTTTGAAATAAAGAAAGGTTTATCGATCACAAAGGCACCAACCTAGAAAATGGAAGACCTAATCTTCAAATCCATCTTTAGGAAGTATGGAGTTCAGGCTTCTTTTATGTCAAGGGGAGGGGAAACGGTGGGGGGCAAAAAGTGATTGATGACTGCAGATGTGTGGGTGTTAGCAGGGCTCCCAGGAAGATTGGTGATGCTAGTTGATATGAATCTAATCATGAGATCCATACAAATCTTTATTAAATAAGGAGCTGTTTTTGTAAAACTTAAACTACAAGCAGGATCCCTCCAATGATTAATATATCTATGTGCAAGACTAAGCATAAGCTATTATCCTGAAGGTCATGGGAACAAAGTAGGCTTGAGCAAGATGGAGTCAGAAAGACTAAACGTTTTACTCTGTTATATACTCACTACTTTACTGATTTAGTACAAAGGATATTAAAGAATACAAATCAACACTCAGATGAAGAGATACACAGGGCAAGGTCCTGAAGAAAGAGTTTCTGTCCTCGTGGAATTTGGGGCCCAGCACAGAGGCATGTGGAAGCTTCCTGGTTCCCCAAGGTCTCCTAACCTTGTATGTAACTCAGGAGCAGCTGGATATATGGGACAAAAGGGCAAGGTGTGGGGAAAGGGCAGGGCGTTTTCACCCCCTCTGGGCATACCACTCTTTCCAACCCAGAGCATTCACCAACTCAGAACCTCTCCCAACCCCACCCTTTCAGGATGTTATGGAGTTTTCATTATATTAACATATAATCTGTCAAGAAGGACAGATTCAATCTTCAGTTCTCCTTTCTTCTCCAGAAATCATTGGGATGAAACAAAGTTTTCACCTTCTTCCATGAAGCGGTGGCTGCTTTTCCTAGCAACCAGCCTCCTATCTTAGGGGAAGTCCAGAAGCATCTTATTAGCATAACAAAGACAACCTTCATACTCTCTCACTTAGGAAATTCCAAGGGTTTTAGGAGCTGTGAGACCAAAACTGTGAACAAGAATTAAATATATATTTCTTATAAATTGCAGATACCAAATGATTTGCATAGTAATTAAGGTCTAGACAACAAAATATAGTGGAGATAAAATAGATCTGGGAATTAGGCAGATGTGAATTAGCAGCCCATATCCTCCACTTACTGGGTATATCCCTTTGGGACTGTTATTTAACTTCTAGTTTTCTCAATTGTAAAATGAAGAAATTATTATATATCCTATCATCCTTAAGATTAACAACATGCAAAATACTTAGCACAGTACATGGCACATAGTGTCAGTTATTATTCTAAAAATCAATTATGTTCCTGTACACTGTTCACTTTTATGATTCCAGATAACTAAGTATTCATGCTTACTTTTCAATGTGATGCATTGTTTCTTAAAGCCTCCAAAGTACTGCTTTTAGGCAAGGACATGGAAATCTGCATTTAAATGAGAACTAGTGAGGCATAAGGTTTTTCTGAGAGAAGAAGGTCATGGATTTTCTTTTTTACATAGGTTTAGGGGAAACAGCTCAGAGCCAGAAAGAACTCCACTGCTTTCCCCTCACAGTCCAAGGAAGGTCCACCTGTAATACAAAAGTATGTGCACCACAGGGTTAGTTGGACAGGTGAGCCGTTTGCTATTTCTGAAGCATACACGTTGCTTTCTGTATCTAACAGGCCAGAGGCTCTTTTCAGTGCCAAAATTTCTCCTTTGTCAAGCTCCATAGGAAACTGATGTAGTCCATGCTCAAAAGACATCCGATACAGAGCTGGGAAGCGGCCATTGACTTCACATCTCCACTGGAGGAGAGGGGAAAAAAAAAAAGTTACAGGATGTCAGACCAGTCCTAAAAAAGTATGCTTACATTATTACAAAGGGCAGAGAATTCAACTTTTAAAATATCCCTGTAGGGATGGTAGCTCTGCAGGAGAAAGGAAGATGCCATTGAAGAAAGGCTACTAGTTCTTGCTTGATTTTCTGATCTCTTTATGCTTTCCCTAAAATGTAACACCAAACTGGTTTGAGATCTCTTGCTTGGTGTGGGTTTTGTTTGGTGATTTTCCATCAACTATCCCATTTCCAAGAAACAAAAACAGATGGGTTTTCATTAAATAAAAGAATAAAACAAAAATATTACAGATGGGGAGAGACAGAGACATGCAAGTCAAGAGGCTCCATCCCCAGCCTCGGTTCTTGTCTTGCTCACAAGAGAATAATTCAAATGACAGACAAACACGTATAGTGAAAATGTGATAGCAAGTTTATATATAAAACATGTGCAAACACGGAGCTGCAAGCAGGCACCCAGCAAGTCTCAACACCCCACATATAGGAGAAAGAAAATTATTAGTAAGTTAGTTAATAAGTTTATATAGTTGAGCTGTGGCTACAAGTGGGTAGGTACTTAGCTAATCTAAGTATACTGATTATTGGGGTTCAGGGGTTATATACTTTAGCTAGCTTCTAGATTCCCCCCACTTCTCCTTCTAAGTCTGGGGAATAATGTACAGCTACAAAAGCTTTCTTTTTCAGTCAGTGAAAGCTCTTTGTCTTAGTGAAATTGTTACAAAGGCTCCCTCTCCCAGCAGAGGCAACCTCTTCCTCCTGCACAATCCCTGCTTGTGATGTTCAGAACACTCAGTAATCTTAGTAAGATTGTTATAGAAGCCCCTTTTCATAGCACAGTCTCAAGTACTCTCCCCTCCTCCTGTGCTATTTTGCATTCAATGCTCGGGACACCAGCAATCTTTGCAAACTGAGCCAAGAACTGCTGAGTTAATTGGTGAGACAAGTCTTCCTTTTGCTTTTAGCCTCCTGTATTAAGTTCTTTGTTAGACTGTGATGGTGAGAGCCCTGCTTTATTTCCCCTTTGGCCACTCATTTCAGGCTGCTACCTAACAGAAACACATTAATTTTTGCCTCCCACTTATAAAATTATTAAAAGCAACAAAAACTCTAGGAAATCATTAGAGCTTTACTGTGGAAAAAACTTTAGTACTCATGAGACAGATCTTATGAAAGCAGTATGTAAAAGTTTATGACTGTTCACTGTGGCCTTTCTCCTCAAATTAATAGTACATGTGTAACAAAGCTACTTCAATTTAAAAAATACTCCCAAAATGCTAAAGTTTATTTCTTTCTTATGAAAGAGTCAGTGGGAGAATAGTGCATAGGGAGGGGGAAGGGGCTTACAAATCTGAGGTCATGCAGAAACCCAGAGCTCCTCTGTCTTCTTCCTCTGCCTTTTGCCAGAGTGTAAGATACGTCTGTAAAGTTAAAGATGGAAGCATGCGGGATTGGTTCTAATAACATAGGGCAGAAGAAAATGAGACCTAGCTTCACACCAGTAAAGCACATCAAATGACTCTGAACTCTATTTACAAACTGACCTACAAATAAGGACTTATACATCAACTTGATCATCATCTTAAAATTTGGAGGAAGGAAGTTGCTAGTGCACGGATGGTGGTGATTATGCACATTAGTGATCTGAACTCAGAAATGAAATCGGAAACTACAATGGGTCTGTGAAGAAAAACCACAGAGAGGGGACAATGCCTTGATGGTTTTGATGATGTTCATATCTTTGAAAAAAGTCTTTATAAATGTGATTAGGGACCTCTAAAGAAAGGACACCTTGACATAAAAGCAGGGGTGCAAAGGAAGTCATGGGAAGGGAGGGACGAAAGAAGGGAACAGATGGGAAGGGGAAAATATAGATGGAGTAGAAAAAGTAAAAATACAAAATAAACATTAAAATTTTCTTTGAAAGTAATAATGTTTGAGATAAATAAAACGTTAATATTTCAGAGAATGCACTTAGTAATTTTACTTATAATGCACAGGAATGTTAAAAAGACAAAGAAAATAATAGATGAATGATAAAGACAGTAATAGGCATTCTATCTAATATGAAGATAGAAATTCTAAGCTCAGTAGTTTTAAGTGGAAGAATCTGCGATAGGATAGTAAGAAACTAGGAAAATTTCTGGACAAGTGGAATAGGGAAGCTAAGGCAAGAAAATTAAACAAGGCCAAAAAAATTGAACAACTTACAGTCAGCTACTGAATCACAAAACTTTATCTTTCCCAACCAAGAACTCTTGAGAGCAACTGGTTTATACCTCTCCTCCCTACCCAGAAACTACATAGCTTAAATCTCCCTGGTTTGGGAAATAGAGAACAGAAACCCAGTTAATGCCATTTGTGCCAGCTAAAGCCAAGGACAGAGAAAGTCAGGGAAACAAATAACAAAAACCCCATTAAAAGTCAGGCAGACCCAAAATAAAAGTAAAACGATATAGTAGACCAAAGGCCAATCCCAAACCCTTACCCCATACATTCATTTTGATGCATCAGCATCAAAATCTGGTAAATATTCTGCTGAAAACCTCCTCTGAGATTATTGCCTGCAGGAAAAAAAAAAAAGATAAAATGTCCTCAGGACAAAGGCTCAATGTGGGCTAGCCCTAGAACATGCCCATTCCCCTTCCTGGACAGGAACCTTTTGTTCCTCCTAAACTCTGAGAGTCCCCATGAAACTTGTAGCCAGGGGAGCAGTGGGCAGCTCCAGTCTCCAAAGCCTTCTTTTTCTCTCACTTCCCAGTGAGCTAACAGCAGCCCCACCTTACTCTTTCCTTTCCTATGATGTTTCTAGCGAGCCAAAGCAGAATGCTCCCTAGACTCTGTCTCTCCTGTTACTTCTTCTACCCTGTCCTTCCTTTGTTTCACTGTCCCCAGCTTTAATAAACATACTCTCAAAATCCCCTGGACTCATATTATGAAATATTTCCTACACGAAGTCGAGAACACACACACTGCTGTCCAGCCTAAGGCAGACTCACTCCAGGCTGGTCCACGTTGGGTAATAAAACCATGAAGAGGAATCGTGTCATTAACCCCATACATGTATCATTTATGATTTGCATCTACTGTTTTCTCATTTAATCCTCAGGAACATACTATAAAATACGTTCTTAGATCTATTTAACAACTGATCCTTATAAAGAAATTTAAATAAACTGCTACAGAAGTAATAAGAACTAGATACTGCAAATCAAGCCTGCCCACTTTAGAGGTGGTGGCCTTTATATCTGCTTTCGTGGAGCTGAAGAAAAATCTGAGTCTAAAGTTGAAAGGGTTTTGTCTAAAAAGTCTGAGTCTAAAATTGAAATGGCAAAAAGTATAAGAGCAGCCCTGGAGAGGAAAAATATTTGAATTTTAACAAGTTAAAAAATCCTGAAGGCATCTATTTTAAAAAATGATTTAGCTACAAAGAAAAAAAAAAAGTCTGGTTTCAGAGTTCTATTTTGACACAGAGAAGAAGACACTGGAATTTTGTGGGGAAATGTTTAGGATCTAAGAGGTCCCTGACTGACAAGTTGTCATTCACATGTAAAGACCTCAGAGAAATGTACTCTGTTTCACAAGAACTCTAGAAATGCCCTTGCCTTTGCAAGATTATTTAAAAAATTAATCTAACCAACAAAATGTCAATCAAAAAAAATATTTGAGTGGAAAAGCTCATGTGATAAGTAGGCTCAAAACAATGAATTGAGCACCTGAATTAATGTGAGTTACCTCTCCCAGTTTAAAGGGCAGTGATCGCTTTGGCTTTTAGGATATCTCTGGTTCTCCCTCATTAGTATTTTCATGGTTTTCTCATGTTCTATTATCATAGTTCAGCCACAGGCTCAGAGTAAGAGTTCAATATATATATATTTGATAGATTATTAATATATGTATTTCCCTATCTATGTATAATGCTCTCAAATAATGAATTCCTCTTTCCCTCTGAATATTTATAAGGAAAACTCTGGCATTTTGCTATGAATGCACCATTTACTATCTATGGTTTCAAATCATCAGGATGCCTTGATTCATATAGAGGCACTTTCCAATGCTGTTTAATTGACACATATCAGGGGCCCCTGAAATCAATGGATGAGACCTCTGAAAACCACCCTTCATTTAACTTTGACTTAAATTTGGAAGTTTTAGAAAGTACAGGTGCTCTTCATTAGTCCTTCCCAATCATATTCATCACACTTGCCATGAGATTTATGTTCTTTGGTGAGGGGTGGTAGTTGGTGGGAGGAAACTACAACAGAGGAAGACTGAGCAATGTATATACAGCATAAGGTCAAAGTGTGTGCCTGTGTGTGTCTGTGTGTGATTCTGCTCTTTTTTACTGAGCATGAAAAATGTAATGGCCCCACTGATAGACACCATAAGAACAATAATGATTCCTTAATTTCTCCAGCCATATTAATCTCTAGATTGATTACTAGAATGCAGAAGAAATTATGATTAGTAATGTAGTTGTGAATGGCTTAATGCTGGGTGTGGGCAAGAGAAGGAGACAATATAGGGAACAAATTTACAAGACTGACAATGAGCATGGAAATTAAATATTAAATAATTCTATAGTTATGTAACATGCTACTATATATATCATATATAACATATGTCACAAACTGAACAGAAAATCCTCTGAAAGACTTCATATAGTAAATAATTTGAATAAAATTAATAAAAATTTTATAACTTAAGTCCATGAATATTGTATTAACCTTGAAATAAGAAAGGTGCTGGCAGAAGAAAGCAGGCAAAGTACATTATTTCAACAGATGTAACCTTATATTATCTTTAATTTTAGAGATAAATGTTTGTGTTTAAAGTATTGAAAGGAAGCTACTATTTTGCAAAATAACATAACTTCTATACTATCTGCAGAAAACGCAAGAAAACAAAACATAGTTTTTGTAATCAAGTGTAAAGAGAAGGAAGCATACAAAATAGTATAAAATGGCTAAGCACATTGCCAAACAATTGTTAAATATTAAATAATAAATATACATAGTTTGGCAATGTTGAACTTAAAGTCAGCCCTGAACTGCTGAAAAATAGCAACACTTAAGAAATCCTCTACCATTTTGGAAAAATAGTTTATAGCAAAAAAAAATCACCTTTTCCCATATGATTTAGACAAGATACCACTTGGGCATGACCCCTTGTTTGTCTACAACAGGCAAAGCACAGACCTTTCAAATTCCTTTTCTCTTTCTCATAAATGATTAGCTAAACTATCTGTCCCCTGCTCCCAACTAGCCAAACACAAAAGAGAAACATCTACTGGTTGACTGAGACTCTACTTACAGAACAATTGCAGCTGTAAAATCACGTCACGTATAACTTCTCTGCTCCTCCCTATAAAAGTTTAAGGTAAAACCACCCTCTGAGACACTCTGATCTTCAGATCTGAGGTTCCAATCCTATTGCAGGGACTGAAATGGGACTAATTTCCCAAGCTGGTTTTTTTTTTTTCTGTCTTTGACAGTTTACTGCCATGACCTTCATGGGCCTGGAAACTCACCTGTATACCCCTATCTTCTCCACTCAAGCACAATGGCTTCTGGAATCCCTTGTGCTCCACAATTCAGGCACCTCACAGGAAATCCAGCTCCCAATCCCTGTGTTTCAGACATCTGTCCATGGCCACAAATTAAAGATTTAATTTTGACTCTTTTCTTTTTCAGTGCTCTTTTTGGCTTGGTTTTGTTGTCTATTTTGGTTTCACCTTGTTGTTAAGAGTAACTCTAATTTAGTTTCAACACTTGTAAGAATTCCTGTAAGTTATATATTTCACTACCATAGCAACAATTCAAGTCTTTACCTTGATTTGGCAGAATTTTGCCCAGGATTCTTCCTTTCACTACCAAGGACTCCTCCTGCTGCTCCTTCACTTCCAACAAAGTCACACCATTTCTCACCCAATACTCTCCTTACATACCTTCCCCCGCATGCTTTCTTGCCAATGATTCATTTTAATTCTATAATTTCCCTTGTCGACTTTCAGCCCTTGTTCCTCATTACCCTTCTCTGGCTCCATTAAATCCCCCTGCCTCCTAATTTACCATCCCAGCACAGCTATGCATTATATACTTACTATGTCACCAACTGTTTGCCTATTCCAAGGAAGGCTGGTAAAAAGGATGAGGAATGGAGACAAGGGAAGTGTCAGTGACATAAATTCTTCACTGCTAGTTTACTAAGAAGAAAAAGACAGCTCATTTTGAGGAATATTTTTTCTAGTCAATCAAAAGCAATTGTTGAATAATTACATTGTCAAGGAATAAAATTTAGATTTAATGGAAGAGGGCTGAAAATTTATAGTACAACCAAGAAAATGAGTAAGACTGTGAAATAAGAATTTAAAGACAATCCAATAGCATTGTGCTAGAACAAGCATGCCGAGAGCTGTTCAGAGATTCATGCATGTATAAGCATAAGAAACAGCATCCAGAAAACAGGAATTATAATGTATGTAAAAGTAGCTCTGAGCCTCCGAGGTATTCACTAGCATTTCTCTAAATGCCAGGCTCCACAGTAAGCAATAGAAAAGTAGCATTGATTCTATTAATACATGCATGTATAAAATCTCCATTAGAGTATATTCAAAATATGAAGGAGCATGGAGAATTGTCACAATATTGCATATTTAACTATATATACTTTTAAATTTAAAATACATTTCCAACAAAGTTATTTTATCCTCATTACTGCACCCTGAATATGGGCATCATATCTGTCTGCCCATTATAATTGTTCTGACAGTTAATGGCCTAGTTCAGAGGAATAAATAAAAATATTGAAATATGTAATTTAGTGTACTGGCAGATACCCATGTAAAATTTCTAAATGTCTGTGACTATATTTAAGCTATTTGCTTCTGAAATATGTTTAACTCCAGAAGTAAGTACTTGTTATATTATGTATAATTAAGCCTTCATAACTATAAATGCCAAGAAATATTTTTACACACATATTCCAGTTTAACACATTTTTACTAGTGTAAATAAAAGCTAGTATTCCACTAACATCAGTGAGGAAAACTGAATGCATAATAGCTGACCTTGTTTGGATTATATACATATCATTGTATTTACTACTGAGCTGAAGTTCCAAGAGGAGAAATCTAGGAATAGGAATATTTCATATACTTTAATAACAAATTTTAACATATTTCAGACACAATCAGTCTCTTTAAAAAATTTTTAACAATATAAGAAACTGGCATATAAAATTGACCAACTTGCAGAGTATATTGGAAGTGTATTACTGGGCCCAAAACATGCCATTTTACTGAATTCTAGTTGCAAACCTAAAATGTTGGCTAACATTGTTAAAATAAATAAAGAGGTTCTCAAAATAGTTTTTCTACACACTCTGTTTCTATTATTTGTTAAAGAATTAACTGAAAACATAACAATGCTGCTTTTGTACATTTTAAAAGATGTCTCATGCATTGTTTTTTCATTTATATTAGCTGTGTTTAAAATACATGTAACTTACGCATTAAATAATGGAAGAGAAAGCCATAAAGTCACTGAACTTTAGTAACATTACTGGCAGTAAAAACATGTAATAGTATATTGCAGGGAAGAGAAAAGATATATACAGGGCAATATTTTTGTTTTTGTTGTCATTAATGTTTAGGTGTGTATATTTGTGTTTCTATTGCAAAGTGACAACTGAGAAGACCTTTCTAATCAAAATAAAGGCAACTACAACATCTCATTTGTCACCCTCTGATATTGTACTCTTCACTCATCTTCTTTCTGTGGCAAACCAGAAAACATAATTTATTCACAGGATACCACACAGTAATGTTTATTTATAGAGACTATAGAAATAAACATTTCTCTGCCACCGGGGCAGAGAAGATCAGATATTTACTGAAGCCCCCTATCCCCTTCTCTCTGAGCATGCACCTAGGCTGCACCTCCCATATCCCTGGTGGATATGGAAGCCTGAATTATCACGAAAGTAATCATGTTGGTGGCTGTGAATTTCTTTTTTCTTTTCCCTGCCCTGCCTGGACTATAAAATGTCTCTATGCAGCCTGGAGTTTTCTTGATCCTCTTCTTTTTCTGAAAGCAATCTATGATGGCAAGGAGCTAGGAGAAGATGGAACCTCAGAGGTAAGGAGCCAAGGTCTCTGAATGGGCACTCAGAGAAACTGCCATCTAGGATTATTAGCTGAGAAAATCATGACTTTATATTGTATTAAGCCACTAAAATTTGGGGTTTTTTAGTTAATGAAGTCTACACTCCTAACCAATATAACTGTAATATGAAACCCAATGCACTTAACCACATGGAGTTGAACAAATCTATCCCCATAAATGTCTAAGAAAGTTTATAATTTCAAGTCTGACATTTGAACCAATATGGTGGACAAATTGCCTACATTTTCTTTAGCATATCTGGCCAGACACAATTAAATAAACATTCTGATGTTTGCTAACATGACCATGCTATCAGCCTTCAGAAAGCATAAAATCCAAAAGGTAAATGACAATCTAGATATTGAAATCTAGTGCAATTAGTGCAATTAAGAGAAAGACATTTTTCATAAGCCATTTATCATTGACAACTCCTTGTGTGTATACTGAAGTGTTAAACTGATACTTTTGTAAAGTGTGTCAGTTAAAATAGTGTTTACTTATTCCTTTGTTAAAGAGATACTTGCAGGTACTCATAATTTAAAATAATAGTGATCTTAATAATTCGGACAACCTTCCCAATAAAAATGATGAGAAAGACAGGGAATGTTTAAAAATCCAGTAGAGGGCAACTGGGAGCATGCATGTCAGTGAAGAGTGATGGGACCAATATTCTAGATAGTTAGGAATCAGAAGAGGTAATATCGGTGTTTTTAGCTGCTTTTCTCTTACAAGCATTCAAAAATTTCAGCAGAAACAGTCGAGATACAGAAAAATTGACAGAAATTTTGATAGCTTTATGGAGATAGAGGAGAAAAGAAATAAAGTCCAGGAGCTTCATCTTGAGACTACAAAGCCTCTAGAGGTAAGAGTAAATCAGAAATACACTGAAACTTTCAAGAACTCAGCCCTGTGCCTAATAATCTAAACACATATGAAGAGATTAAGGTTATCTGGGGTTGCTATTTACCTGACAAGAGTAAATAAATATCCTCTTTAGAAGGACATAAATAAATTTTATTCCTTTCATTATTTCTGCAATTTTTATATTGATATTCAGTACTACTTTACCTATTAAATGGCAAAAAGATATAGTATTAAGACAAAGCATAAACGCAATCAACAACAACAAAAACCAGACCCAAAAGAGATCCATATGATGTAACTATCCAAATAATACTTAACATGTTCAAGAAGGTAAAATACAAATGGAAAATTTGGATGAGAATTGGGATGTGTGAAACTCAAAAATAAGTAAATAAATGAGTATAACAAGAGAACAGACTGAGCTGAAGAGAGAATACAGTCATGCTCCACTTAATGATGGGGACACATTCTGAGAAATGAGACATTGGGTATGGTGTCGTTGTGTCAAAATCACAAAATGTACTTATACAAATGCAGATAGTATAGCTTACTACACACCTGGGTCCTAGGCTACAAAGCCCTATGACATGCACAAAATAAGACAAAATCAAACAAAGTACAAGATAATGCAATCAAGATACGTGATAAACATTTGATGTACAAGGCTGCTGCTGGTAAAGCATGGTATACTGTTTTGGAGCAAACTTTTTAAATAAGTACAATAAAGAATGCACTCTAAAATACAAAGTATAGTATAATAAATACATAAACCAGTAACATTGTCATTTATTGTGATTATCAAGTATTATGTGCTATACACAATTGTATTTGCTATGATGTTATATGACTGGCAGTGCAGTAGGACAGCAGGTTTGTTTGTACCAGCATACCACAAACATACACAAGTAATGCACCACGTGTAATGCATAGCCAACACTACCATGGCTAGGACATCACTAGAAGGTAGGAATTTTTCAGCTCCATTATAATCTCATGGGATCACTGTCATATATGTGGTCTGTCATTGACTAAATTATAGTTATGGGGTGATTGACTATAATGTGCTGGAAGAATATTTTTAAAATATCCAGAATAGAGGCAGGAAATAAAAATAGTAAATATGAAAGAGAAGATAACATAGTTATAGTAAGGTAGTCTAATCTGGATAATTGGAGATGCAGGAAGATAGGAGAGATAAAATACACCAGAAGCAATATTTGAAGAAACAACGTCTGAGAATTTTTCACAATTGATGAAAGATACCTAGATAGAAATTTAAGAATTAAAATAAGAATAAGGGAAGAAACACAGAAAGATTATCATAGCTAAGCTACTAAATAAAGGCATAGGAGAACATAGAAAGCAGTCAGGAAGTGAAATTTCAAGATATCAGAGAGAATAAAAATTGTCTGAAACACGCTCAACCTTCTCTGAAACATCCTCCTCCCAAGTTTGCATCAACTCTTAAGAGTGGACCAGGTAACCGAATGGAACTTCTAAGCCTAGTGTCTTTGTTAGAGTCATGGAAAGAGGAAGAGAAAGTTGAAGTTCAGGGTTACTAAGGCAGGAAAATTTGAGAAGACAAGAAACAGAAAACAGAAGTGTAGAGAAGTGACAACAAATCTGTACTAGTTTTTTTTTTTTTTTTTTAATCCAGAGATATTTTCTTGTTTTCTTAGGCTGTGCATGAAGGCTTTTAAGACATAAACAAAATGTACCAGCTAATAAGCAACAAATTAAGAGCCTTCAAATATTCTATTGTGCTGATAATACAGAGATTAGAGTTAAGAGATCATAGGATTATTATTAGAAACCTCATATGGGACACATCCTAGGGGTACCGGAAACCAAAAACGACACCCCTTAAGAAAATTAAATGCAGCCTCTAGTTATTGCTATCACTGATTGGAATGGTGTGATTGAACTGTGTATAAACCCTTGTCGTAGAAAGATAGTATCAACTAAAGAATAGCACTTTCCAATAAAACTGTCTGTTATTGTGGAAGCTACACAGCCCAAAAGTGTAGGTACTAGCCACACATGGCTATGGAACACTTGAAAGGTGCCTCCTGTGACTTAATTTTTAATTCTATTGAATTTTAATTATTTTAAATTTAAATAGCCATATGGCTATTAGTAGCCATATGGCTATGGCTATTTACTAGAGAGTCATTTTTTTTTTTTGTCAAACATTGTCCGGAATTCAATCAAAAGTTATCAGATATAAGGATAGGAATCAATAATGATAACTAAGAGGTGAAAATCCACCAGATGATATAGTTGATTTGTACACTTGATTTATTAAGGAAGTTAGCTGAAGAGAAACAAGAAAGAGTATGGAAAAGGGACAGGAGTTGGGCTATAACTTTAAATGGAATCCCCATCTCAGCCTGATGTTGCAGGAAGCTCTGGCATGAAAGCTGCAGTGAGAGTTTGACCTCAAAGAAAGAGCTGTGTTTTTTATTCCTTTGCCAATAAGTCACTGCATACAGGATGGTCTAGAGGAATAAACATGCCCAAGTACTTTTTGCTTCCTCCATGTCTGAGAAAACTAAGTTATCTGAAGAAGCTGCAGAATGAATATTAGGATTGAAGTACAGAGAAGCTGGGGGATGGGCACGTAGAACTAAACTAATCTTGTGTCTAAAAGCTGACAGCATCCTTTATAACAAATCCACAGGCTGCTTCAAGCACTCAAGTATCAGTTCTCAAAATGTGATCCCCAGTAGCATCAGCAACATCTAAGGACTCGTTAGAAGTACAAATTGTCAGATCAGCATTGTCAGTCTTGCCTTTTATCTCTCTTATATACTATTATTTTAAGTATTATTTAAAAATCTATAAAAAGGAGTGTCATTATCTGAAGCTCCCTCAAATCACTCCCTATGGTCTGTCTTTCCTTGCTTATTTTTTGTCTCAATGTTTCTTCATGGGACAAATTGCTTTTAATTTGATATTGGATTTTTGACATCATATTACATTGATCTCCCTCTGTCTCTGAGTCACATCTATGTATTTGAAGTAAGAACGTGAAGCCTAAACTACAATGAGAAAAATAAGAGAACATAGAGTAAGAAGGACATACCTGTTTTTAAGAATATCAGAAACTTCAAGAGTCTTAAGGGAGGCAGCACTGGTGATGGCAGCTTCTGAAGCAATGGAGGGCATGATTCTTAGGGAGCTGTTTGAATGGCCCTGGCAAAACCCCACATCTAGCCTGTACTTATGCCACATGCCTGTTTTAAGCTTTTGCTGAGAATAATGGCTTTTTTTAAAAGTCTACTTTCCATCTCATGCAAGTTCTTCTCATCAGCCAATTCTAATTGAAACCCTGCTGGCAGATAAATTTGAAAATGTAATTTCCAGTCTTACAAACCTTTGACACAGAAAAAAATTTAGAATCTTGGAATGAAATTGTGTATGAGATAAAGTATCTGGACACATATCATGATTATTTTTTTCTACTGGTTTCTTAAATAGTTTCCTATGCACCTAAGTTTAAAAATAAATAGCATATTTTGAAACTTCTCCTAAGAAATACAAGCCTTGCCCTAGCTGGTATGGCTCAGTGGATTGAGTGCAGGCCTGAGAACCAAAGTGTCACTGGTTCGATTCCTAGTCAGGGCACACACCCAGGTTGTGGGCCAGGTCCCCAGTAGGGGGTGCGTGAGAGGCAACCACACATTGATGTTTCTCTTTCATTCTTTCTCTTTCCCTTCCCCTCTACCTAAAAATAAGTAAAATCTTTTAAAAAACTTAAAAAAGATAACTTTAAATTAAATACATTAAAAAAAGAAATATAAACCTTGTTTAAGGAGGATTATGCAGGGAGGAGGTTGCTACTGAAGTATAATATTGTGTTTATAAATAAGGATGTTGAAAATACTAGCTCTGATTGGATTATTAGTTATTAGTCATGTCACACAGGACAGATTTCCTCTTGTCTTTAGTGTGCTGTCTTATGCATAGATATATCTTAAAATATGTTCCTGTATGTCTATCGCCATTTCATCATATAGCCAGGTTGGCCTATGCTGAGAATAATATCTTAATTGTAACACACATGTGGTGGCCATTTAGTTACAGTACATGAATTATTTTTTAAGTCACACTTTGTAAAGCTAACACACATTTGTTGAGAATAACTGAGCCTATATACTCTAGAAAGAGCTACAAATATTTTATTTTATATTCTATTGACCTTTAGATAAAAGAAAGTACTACTTTTTTTCCTTGCACACATATTTTCCCTTACTCTTCTTCCAGTGACAAATCAGTAAAAATTTATTTCTCTTCAGTTCCAAGAAGGAGTCCTGGTATGTTTCCTCAAGTCAAGGACATCTCACAAAGCATGGGCAGTTTGCATCTCCCCTGCTATTCCAAATCATCTATTTCAGAGGACATAATGTTGCTCCCATGAAGCTTGATTTATAAATAAAGTTGCAAATCTCTGTACTGCACCGCCCCCCACAAATGCCTTTTCTTCTACAAAGTGTGTGAGGTGACCTGGAATTATCTGGACCAAGTCCTCTTGTCATCCTATGGCGATCATTTATGAGCTCAGTTAAAAAAGCAAGTGCTTTTATATACTTTGTTTTGTTATTGTTGTTATTGTTGTTGTTTGTTTGCTTTTTAGCTTGGGCTAAAATAGTTGTCATCACCATCCATTTTGTTTCACTGGATCTTACTGAGTTTTGAGGCCAAGATTTATTAATAAAAACATGTACTTGTGCAAATTATGGTTCTCTCTTTATACATTATTCTTAGGCACATATAAGAAAAAAGTAACACTTTGGGAAAATTCAGGTATGCATGATGCTCATTGGCCAAAAACATCTATATTCATTTCAAAAACTGCCTTAACAAAGTACCACAAACTAGGTAGCCTACAACAACAGACATTTATTGTCTCACAGTTCTGGAGACTAGACATCCAAAATCAAGGTGCCAATAAAGTTGGTTCTTTCTGAGAGCTGTGAAGGAGAATCCTCCATGACTCTCTCTTAGCTTCTGGTGGTTTGCTGGCAATCTGTGGGTCTTTTCAGCTTATAAATGTATCACCTCAGCCTCTTCCTTTATCAACCCATGGCACTGTCCCTGTGTGTGTTTTCTCTGTGTATAATTGTCCCCTTTTCTTAAAGACATAGCCATATAGAATTATAGCCAATTCTAATAACCTCATCTTAATCATTTGCAAAGACCAAATTTTTAGGACAGATGCCTGATTGAATATGATTCGACTACCATCTTTCAATTTAACCATTTTATGCATAATATAACACAAGCTGAAACTTCAAGCTCCATTTTAATTTCAAAAGAGAAAAAAAATGACTTCAAAGGGATAAATAAAACAGTGATGCATAATTACTGGACTAAACTAAATAAATAAGTAGCTTAACTTAAAAAAAGATACATCCCCCCTTTCTTCCCATAGCTGAGAACTAGAGTTCTAGTGTCCCAACAGAGATATTTATTGTCTCTATTGACAATATAGAGACAATAAATGTCAATAAATGTCTCTGTTGGGACACAAGCGAGTAGAAGGCATGGAACCAGAGATGAATTCCTTCTAGAAAGTGAGATGCAGAAAGGGCTACCCCTACATTAAAGAACACTGGAAAATCTCTATGCCCCATTGCCATGCAAAGAGCAGAAAATCATGTCTTCTTGAGGATCTGGGTATGAAAAACAATTGATGTTTCCCAGGACGCACACACACACACACACACACACACACACATACACAAACCTAGCTACAAATTAACATAAAAATGTCACAATAATAAAATATAAAACCACTTGAGAGGATCAGTAATGGAGCTATCAGACCCAACATAAAGAAAATGTAACTTTATAAGAAAGGGAGGTGACATAATATTTTGTAAAATCTGAAAAATAAGCAGTGAAAAATACGTAAAGAATTCAAAAGAGAAATCAAAACCATATTAAAGTAATACACGCTAAGAAATGACTTTAGAGAAAGACTGCCTGGGTTAATTCCCAATTCCACCATTTGTTTGATATTAGACACTTTTCTTACCTGCTCTGATCTTCGGTGTCCCCATCTGAAAGGTGGAGGTAACAATTATAGTAACTACCTCATTAGGTTGTTATCAACAAACACTAAGGATCTCATAATACACAATCCATTATTTCTGTCCATAAAAGAATAAACTTAGAAATAAGTAACAAGGATAGAGCCACAAATATTCCATATACTTTTAAAAAACTCAAACTATTTTATAATCTATAGGTAAAGAGCAATTGCATTCTACCCCTTATCCATGTCATTGCTTTCTGTGGTTTTCTACCTCTATTCAACAGAGGTCTGAGAATATTAAATAGGAAATTCCAGAAATAAACAATCCATAAACTTTGGTTGCACACCATTCTGAGTGGCATGATGAAATCTCATGCTGCCCTGCTCTGTCTCACCCAAGATGTGAATCATCCCTTTGTCCAGTTATCCACAGTATATATGCTACTGGTCCATCAGGCTACCTGTCTCCTTAGTCACTTAGGAGTCATTTTGGTTATCAAATGCACTGTCAGGGTATTGTAGTGTTTGTGTTCAGGTCACCCTTATTTCATTTAATAATGACCTCAATGTGCAAGAGTAGTGATGCTGGCAATTTGGATGTGCAAAAGAGAAGCTGTAAAGCGTATGTTATGTATAGAAAAATACAGTATATATAGGGTTTGGTACTATCTGCAGTTTCAGGTATTCACTAGGGGTCTGGAACATACTTCCTGTAGATAAGGGGTGACTACTGCATTATAAAAATTATCAAGTATGTTTAGGACTGAGATAGAAGATAATTAGAACATATCTAAATTTCAGGGATACTGTTATATGGATAGCTACATTTAAATGTGCAATTTCATGTCTATTGGAAAAGGAAAAGAAGAAAAGTAATGAGTTAGCTCCCAAATCTAGAAGCTGGAAAAAGAATAACAAAATGATCCCAAAGAAAGTGGATGAGTAACAGAGTTTTTTAAAAAAGAGAGTGTTTCAAAAAGAAAAATAAAGAAATGGTAGGAAATATCGAGAAAAATATAGATCCTTGAAAGAAAAGAAAGTATAAATTACCAACATTAGATATTAAAAAGGACAAAAGTGAATAAAGGTGAAGAAAATAAAAAATTATTTAAAAAACAAAAAAATTTCTAACAAAATATAAATGAGCAAAATGAATAAAAAGTCTGATATAATTCATTATTCTTTAAGAAATTAAATCCACGGTGTAATGATGCGGACACTGTGGACCAGTGTCCACATCATTATGGATGAAATGAGACATTCACACAGACTATAGAGTGCGGTGGAGGGAAAGGGACAGTGTGGCTTTTCTTCTTTCAAGGGGAGCTAAGGCCTCAGCCCTTGCTCCAATGAGCTTTTATTGTCTTACTGGGCACATTACAGGAAGGTCCTCATTTACTATGCACAGACTGGCTCTAGATGGTTACCTTTTACAGAAAACAAAGGAGCCAATGCTGCTAATCACATCACCGAAGAGGGATATTTGCAAATGAAAAGGCAAAAGTGGCTGAACTGGTTACACTCATCCTTGGAAGGTTTAGCATGGATTTTAGGAAGTTACTTTTCAATAAATGTCCTCAATTCAGGGTGAGAGAGTTTTTAGCAAGAGCAAGACTCAAAGCAGCCTAGGCACATTGCAGGCCTGATTCCCCATGGGAGAACCTATCCGTGGGCGTGGGTCCTGTGCATCTCCGAGTAGGAGCTGGGCCCACGCCACACAGAATGGTATCCTACAGTGTAAAATCAAACTAAAAATATTAATAACTAAGCTAGATCCAATAAACTAAGTAAACTTCAAGAAACAGCAAAAATAATTTAAAAAAGAAAACAAAATCCTTTCTTACATAAACTTCCAGAAGTTAGTAAAATGGAAAAGGATTTAAGTTCATTTAATAAAGATAACCTCATTCAGATAAAAACTGACAAGGATAATAAAAGAGAAGAAAACTATAATTATGGTTATGTTTAAACAGGAATGTAAAAAATAACTAAATAAAGCACAGAGAGCAACAAGTAATATATTATACTACTTTCTAATTCATTATGGGGCTACTCAAGGAATGAAAAAATGGTTGTTATTTTTGCAATTTACCTTCTTAACATTAAAGAAGCTACAGCATGTAATATTTTAATTCGATTTAAAAAAACTACACATTTAAAATAATTAAACTCATAAAAAATTAAACTCTCAACAACCTAGGGACATGGAGAAATTTCCAAAACCAAATAAAAGAAATCTAGCAAAAATCTAACAAAAACACAATACTTAAAAGAAACATAGTAGAATATCCTCTTCTTTTTGGTTCTCTGGACCCAACTCGAATGTGTGTATGTATGTTTGAGGACCAGCGGTGGGGGAGGGGGGAGTGTTTCCTACACAACACCAGTTAGTTCTGGGACACCAGTGGGGTGTCTGAGAATTCAACTCAATTCTGACACTATCCAGAGCAAGCACCAGATTCTAGAGGTTGAAGACTCAGTCCTACAAGATGGCACTAAGATCCCCACCTTAGACATCAGTCACAAGTCTTGGCTCCCTGTGCTTCTAACTGGCCAGCTACAAACTGGAGGTTCCAACAACACCCCCAGCACAGGAGGCCAATGAAAGTCTAAGTTGTTACTGGCACTTTTGATCAATTGCCTACAAATTAGAAGTTCCCATGATCTCCAGTTTAGGTCCAATTAATTTGTTAAAATGGTTCAAAGAACTCGGAGAAACATTTTACTTGTTGGATTACTGGTTTATAAAAAGATATAGCTCTGAAACTGCCAGATAGAAGAAATACATAGGGCAAGGTACTAGGAAAGGACACAGAGTTTCCATGCTCTCTCTATGTAGGAGGGTGCAGCCAGGGGGGCCCCAAAGGAAGGATTTGTAATGGGGTTCAGAACTCAAGGTGTCCTGGAAATATTAGAAAGATATATAGGATGTCCTCACCCTCCACCACAGGTGTGAGTTGGGGGAAGGGACACATGGAGCAGGGCCATTGAGAGCTGTTTTGCATAGCAACAGCTTTGCAGCTAACCTCTGGCATGGTCATTTAACATAACTATAACCTTTAACTGGTTGCACAGACATGTTAAATAGCTGTAGCCAGGCTCTGAGCCAGGGGGATGGAAGGAACTTCCCCCCAAGATGTAACTGGGAGGCAACTCCCCCTAGTTATAGTGCTTGCGTGAGAGCTTGGAGATGATTGGCTCCACGACATGGGGCCACCCCTGTGCAGACTCATGATGACAGCCCAGTAAAGCTGAAAGGATACTTAAACCCAGACTCAGCAGCCACTGAAGGGAGAACCATGTTGTTTTGGCTGAGTGGGGACTTCCGCAGCCATCGTGCAGAGAGGACCACGCAGCTACAGCCATGTAAGGAGAACCACGCACTTTTGGCAGAGTGGGGGACCTCCCCCTGCCCTGCAGCCATGAGGAGAATCACCATGCAGCTTTAGCAGAGAACCACCATGCGGCTTTAGCTGGAGATCTCGAGGGAGGCCTACCAGCCTAGGGAAGCCTACCAGCTGAGCACGGATTACTGGGAAGAACCAGGGCCTGCCTGAGCCATGGACTTCTATTTCTTATCCTGAGATACAGTACCCCAGACTGGGAAAAGGGGGAAAGGAAGGACTGTGTGTGTTTGTGGGTGTTTTAAGGGACTTTGGGATTTTGATGAAGACATTAAGTCATTGCTCTTAAGTCTGTATAACTTGAATAAATAATTCCTTTCCTTTTCACCAATCCCTAACATGGAGAGCTATAATTCTCTGGCGAAGGGTAAGGTGAACCTAGTACAGGGGGACCCCAGGAGAAATGGAGGTCAATTTGGTAGCATTGTGGGACCCTCTTCCCTGGCGGCCAATCAGGGAAAATCATGGGAGACCACATGTATAGTAGCTTTAAAGTAATACAACTACTTGTACATGCTCAGTAAAAACCCACCAAAACTAGCTAGGAAGGATCTGCCCTATAAGAATAGAGTCCCTCCAGCCCATTAGGTCAATCTCTTCTTGGAGTTGGCCTGCTCCCATGTTTTCTTCTATAAACTCTAGGTGTTCGGTTCAATTCTTTGTCCCAATCACCAAGAACCTGGTTACCTGTGCCCACCTGTGGCATCTAGACATGTCACTCTCCCCAATCTCCATGTGTTCATCAACTCAGAAGCTTTTCAAATCCTGTCATTTAAGATGGATGTTCATGGGAGGCTTCCTTACATGGGTGGCACAATTAATTAAATCATCTCCAGCCTCTCCTGTCCTCAGAAGTCCAGGAGTGAAACTACTAGTTCCAGCCCTCTAATCACATGGTTGGGTCCATTAGCCACCAGCCCCCATCCTTAAGTCAACTCATTAACAAAACAAAAGGCAACTTAACACTCTCAACACCTAGAAAATTACAAGCGTTTTGAGCTCTATGAGCCAAGAACTGTAGAGGAAGACCAAATTGATATGAGACATATGAGGTCTATACGAAAAAACTCCAGCCATTATTTATATAACAAGAATGGTTTGCACGACATCGATGTAACCTGACATGCAAGGAGAGTGGACTGAAATGCACGTGTGTGAACAATGATGACTTTGCTGTGCTAGCCAGTGGGGGTGGTAGATGCCACTGAGTGAGCATGTGTACTATGTGGACATCACATTCAAAATGACAGAGAATAGAGCTACAAATCTGCATGAAATTTTGCATTAAGCATGAACATTCCTACATGGAAACTATTTGGATAAATCAGAAGACTAGAGCAATGGGCATCTGGTGATTGACAATTTCATCACGACAATATGCTTGTCCATGTATCACATCTCATGTAGAGGTTTTTGGCAAAACATCAAATTACCCAGGTGACTCTGTCCCCTTACAGACCAGATTTCATACCCTGTGACTTCTGGCTTTCCTCAAAACTAAAATCACCTTTGAAAGGGAAGAGATTTCAGATCACCAATCAGATAATATGACTGGGCAGCTGATGGTGATGGGGAGAACTGTGTGAGGTACCAAGGTGTCTGCTTTGAAGGTGACTGAGGTATAATTGTGCTATGTACAATATTTTTGTATCTTGTATCTTCTTCAGTAAATGTCTTTATTTTTTATGTTACATGACTGGATAATTTCTGGACAGACCTTGTATAGTTTGGTTATCTGAATGATCAAATATGTTTCTTATAAATCACAGTATTGTCCCTCTCTGAAATCCATAACATTATATGGTTATTTGATACCAGATCTTATAATCAATATTTACTGGAGCCCCTATCTACTAGAGTAAAACAACAACAAAATAAGTAGTACTTATAAGAAGTAAAAAGAGAAAAAAATTTTGCAGACAATATGACCATTAATTTTTTAAAATCTATTGAAATGAACAGAGACAATATTAGAACTAATAAGAGATTTCAAGAAAATCATTGGATACAATATCTAACGAAAAAGTGGAGAGCATTTCTTAAGGTAATTTATGCCTTCAACACCAGGATACATCATCGGAAATAAAAGATGAAAGCATTAGTCCTTGTGGAAATTAGAAATCAGAACATACAATTAGAAATTCTCAGTAACAACATATAAATCATGTAATTATTTCCATCACTTGATAAACTTTAGTCATTTTGGCCTTTCTTGAGTTACAATAACTCACCTATAACTCACGATAAAATTACCTCCTTTAAAGTGTCCACCTGAGTGGTTTTAGCCATGTTCACAAGGCTGTGCAGCTGTCACCCCTGTATAACCCAGAACAGTTTCCTTACCCCAAGAAGGAACCTGTATGCATTAGCAGTCATCTCAACCTCTTCTTTCCCCTGTCCTTGATAGATACTACCCTACTTTCTGTCTCTACTAATTAGCTTATTCAGGACATTTCATTTAAGTGGAATTAAACGATGTATGACTTGATGTGTTGGGCTTCTTAATGCGTTAGCAGAATATGGAAAATTTTCAGCACTTGGCATGTTGCTCATGGAAATGTGAAAAGGTGCAGCCATTTGGAAAACAGGTTAGTGGTTCCTCGAAAAGTTAAATGTATAGTTATCATATGACTCAGCATTTTTGCCTTTTTATTCTCTCTCCAAAAAGTCAAACTGACCATATTAACCAGCAACTCCCTCACTTGCAGTTCTTCTATAGACTTGGAGAAGGCAGTATGGTATAGCATTTAACACTAGAACTCAAATCAGGAGTAGCTAGGTTTACACTCTTTCTCACCAGTTTATTTGGGGCAGACTTCAGTAAAATATCAATAATATTGCCATCTTCACTGGGTTGTTGTGAAAACTAAATGGTTAAATTATATAAATTGTCTAAAATAGTGCCTGAAAGAGATGAGGACTTCACCTATTCCTTCAGCAAATACTTTTGAACTTCAGTTTTATATTTCACACTATCCTAAGTGCTAGAGATAAAATAATGAGAGAATAAGCAGATTAAACATCCCCACTCTCATGGATTTTTCATTCTGTTGGAGAAAATATATATGTTTTTATATTTTTACTATAAAAATATAAATATATTAAGTATATTATATTGGCCAAAAGGTCCACTTAGTTTTTTCCATAAAATAAAAGACACATTTTTCATTTTCACTAATAACTTTATGAATTTGGATATTTTGAGTACGTTGGCTATGTTCTGCATAGTATAACATTGACTATTCTCACTTACTGTCTCGAATTGATCACTATCAACTTCAACTGGTCTATCCAACCGTGGAGCACTGTCCAGAGAGAAATCTCCAACATGAAATTTCGCAAAACCACTTTTGACATGTTCAATCAGTCATAGTACCTTCTCCACACACTGCACAAATCTTTTTTCTGTGTGTTTCAGTTGCATTTTTACCTTTCTTGAAATAAAAAAGCATCATATGTCAAAAATGTTGCTTATTTTCTTCCATCTTCAAAATGGCTACACAAAAATTTATCAGTTTTGATAAGCTTTTTTCAATGTACACTGATATAACAACTGTCATGATTCAATCTAAAAAAATTGTTTTCAATGAATTGAAACACAACTAAGAACTACTAGTGTCATTTTATAGAAAAAAACAAACTTTTTGGTCAACACTGTATTATATTTATTTATGATATATAAATAAATATAATTAAATTAGCTGGTGATAAAATTCATGAAAATAAAAACTTAAAGCAATAGAGACAATGTATGACAGATGAAAGTGTGCAGTCGTGAGCAGCACCTTGGTGGCATGCCTGCAGAAAAGAGACAGAGAAGATTAAACAGATATCTACCAGCACTGCATTAAAGCATTAGAGACAAAGTAAAGAAAAAGTGCCAATATCCTGATAGTATCTGCTCCAGGGGTCCAGAAATAGCATGGAAGCCAATGTGGTATGAGCTGAGTGACGGAGGTGGTCTGAGAGCTGGAGTCAGCAAGCCAGTGGCCTATGATACAGGATGAGGGACAAGAGACTGTGATTCCTCTATTAAGTCAAGAAGGTAGTAAAACAGAAGGAGATGAGCAATTGTTGCATGTTACTCAGAATGCTCCTGGTTTTACCTCGGATACCCCATATCCAGGAAAACCCTCATCCCCACAGAAACTGGGACATTTGCTCACTCACTGATGAAGACTGAATACTGACATCACAATAGGCAAAATGGAAACTGTTGCATTCAGCAAACTCAAGAACAAATGTCGGAGATTTTCAGGGTATCAAAGATGTTGCTTTATTGGACAAGTTTAACCTGCGCAGGGGCGAAGTCTTAAAGTGTCCAGAGACACGGGGCCCACAGGGGCTGCAGATGAAAGAGTCGCCCCGAGCACTCACAGCTAGGTTCTTATATAGGGGTTTTGGCGCGAGCGAGCAAGCAAGCGTTTTACAGAAGCTGATGTGGCAGTTAGCTATTTGCTTACAGAGACCGCACGCACGGGAACAGGGTAAAATTCAAATTTTTAAAACTAAACAAAGCATTGCTTATTTAGCAGCCCCAGGGGAGAATATTTGCATGACACAGGACGTTTGCTTAACTACATACTATACTCTGTCTCCCTTGTTAGTTCCTTTTAGCTACAATGCAGTTCCTGTTTACTAAGGTCACATTTAGTTCTTAATTTTCTTGTTCCCAACAAAAACCTTTCTTAACCTTGATAAGAGTATAAGTGAAATACTGGGGGGAAAAATCTCATTTTTCTCATGCAATGAAGAGAACATAGGAGGAAGTACCAGAATGGGGTTTATGAAGAATACACAAATCTTTCAAAATTTTTCTATCAAAGGGAACAGATATTGGGGAAGTAGATCAAGGGTTTTCACTTTGTTTTCTTTGTTTTGTTAAAAATACAGATTTCTACTACCTCCATCCAATGACTTTCTTAATTTATCAGGTACTGTGTGTATACTATCTTTTAATATTCCTTCTACTATAAAATGAATGCACTCCTCCATAACACATATGTTAAATCACAATAGTCCCCAGAGTGTCCTTTCCTTTTTGTGAGAACACAATAGAGGGGCCTATGAACAAGGAGTTGGGTTCTCACAAGAGACTGAATCTGTTATTGCCTTGATCTTGAATTTCCCACCCTGCAGAACTGTGAGAAATAAATCTCTGTCTTATAAACTACCCCTTCTGTGGTATTCTGTCATAGCAGCCTGAACAGATTAAGATACTTCCCAAGCAATTCTTAACACTAAGGAATTTTGGAATTGCCACTAATATTTAATAATCTTATTCCAAAGTCCTTCTCTCTTCTTTCTCACAGTTTGAATCCTATATTTTCCTCAAGATCCATTTAAAATTGTATGTTTTCCACAATACAGATTCTATTATACTCTAATTATTTTGTTTTTATGTCACCTTTAATTGGCCATGACATATATCACATTCCAGTGTGAATTCCAATTTCTCCTCAGTAGTGACACATTTCTTTTTCTATTTCTTGTCTCCTGCATTGTGCTCAGTATTATATATATAGTATTATTATGCATGTGTATACATATGTATATATACACACATATGTATGTATACACACACACACACTTGCTAAATGCTTGCTAGCTTAATTAAATTTGAGGATGCAATTCCAGTAATCTGCAGTGGTTTAATGTGAGGTTTTGGAAACCAAGGACATCTCAGATTTAAGAGTAATTCATGAAGATGTACTGTGTTCTGGTGACTTCATAAATTTACAACATAAAAATCTTCTAGTGGACATGCCCAGGTTCTCTCTGCAGAATCCTCTGACTTAGTCCTGCCTGCAGGTCCACTGCACTGTTTTCACTGAGTGATGCTTTGCTGCCAACAGACACTTCATTATTATTTATCTCAAAGTGATAGAAATACCATCTTCTCTCCTTTCTGCAGTCATGTCCAAATACTCAAGGCACAATCACATCGCTCTCTTCCTCTCCTAGAGGTGTAATTTAAATTCTGAGATACTCAGAATGAGAAATTAGAATGCCTTTTGCTTCATTTATAAAACCTGACAGCTTAATTCCAAATACTTTGGAGATTTAATTAATGAGAAAGGAATCAACCCTTCAACATTACAAAGAAAATGTATAATTTGGCCTCTTGTAGTGAGCAGAGTGAAATGTCAAATTATTTCAGGCCAACAGAATTTTTTGTAACTTTTATGATGTAAATGTGTCATCATAATGTCAAAACTTCTGCTCTATTAAGCCAGCATGTAACTGATCCAATACAAATTGCCGTGACACTAAGTTGTATTGATGTCTCACCACAGAGATAAGCTTGGCTATGGAAAGTGGGCCAGGCTCCATCAGCAGCAAACGAAAGATATTTGGGAAATTAAGTGACCAAGCTACTTACCGGCCCTGAAATTGCTTGCCTGTAGCAGCAGCTCTGAGGTGCCCCTGCTTAACCCTGAGTAACAGGAGTAGAAGGATCTAAATGGGAACTGACAGTCAGGTTTTATATGGTAATTCTCTATTTGCTCTAGCTTTTCTTTTTTACTCAGCTTTTAGGTATATACAGACTATTCATTAAGTGCATTCTAAGCTGTAAATTCTGTAGGATCAAGAGACCCAGACCCAGACAACAAATGAAAATGTTGACAAATATGATTTCCACAAGAAGCTGCATTCACAATACTTTCCAAAGAAAATGTGTTTCCCCTGCAATTTCCAAGACTGATGAATAGCTATAAATAATGTAATGATAGCTCACATTATAATACCATGTGCATGTATCTGCAACTATAGACAATTTTGATAGCTATCACAAAGCCTTTAGTTTGTAAATCATGGTGACTTTTTCTAGAATTATATATTTATTGAGTATGGAAAAACAAGACAAGTTAGGATTATGAAAGACAGAATTATTTTGTTTTTATAAATGGTCAAATGAAATATGAACACAGAGCCAAGGTAACACAAAGTTGAAATAACTTTTCAAATAAATTAAAAAACTAAAATGGATTAGAAAAATTAGGCATATTCTGCATTGCTTACAAGGGCAATATAAAAGAAAGCAATGATAGGAAGGTATATTTCAGCTCAACAAAAGGAGAATGCTCTTATGTTTATTTATAATTAGTTCAACATCAAGTTGGTTGTTGGAAAGGTAGTGAATTTTCCATCTCTAGAGATATTTAAGCAAAGAAATGGGAATAAAGCAGTGGTTTTCACTTTTGTTTCAACTATGTCTCCTGTTATGAAACACCTTTAACATTGTTCTTAGTAAATGCATATAGGCTTCATAAAACAATATTTATCATTAATAGTTATGATGTATTCTGAATTTTTCTATACTCATCATATATAAAAAACTAGTATGATGACTCTTAAAACTGATTTTTGCATGTGAATAATGTTTCATACCATACTCTTTGAAAGACATTAAAATATCCTCTTCAATTGCTATTAATTTATGATTCTATCAAAATAAAATACTAGTGCATAATATGACACTGAAAAAAACTCTCCATGTTCCTATTGCTTTAATAAGCCATATCTGACTTATAAGTGACTCATAGAGCTGGAAAGAGATGCTTTCTCAGTCATAGGGTGGGAGAGTCAATCCTTTGTAGAATCAAGTAAGAATCTTTGCAGGGCCAATGTCTTAGACTGTTCAGGCCACTATTCCAAAATACCACGGGCTAGGTAGCTTATAAACAACAGCAATTTAGTACTCATTGTTCTAAAGGCTAGAAAGCCTCTCCTCACATTTTTTAATTGTCTCTTCATTCTGTTCTGGCTGAATGTTTATTTCTTCCTGTTGTTTCAAATCATTGATTTGAATCCCAGTTTCCTTTCCTTCACTGTTGATTCCCTATATATTTATAAACCACACATGAATGTGGGATATCCTGGTCCACCCCAGTCTATTGGCCACAGCCTTATCACATGTCCTTGCCACCCAGACTTCTCATCTCTACTTCTCCTACCAATCTGGATGAATGTTTCTCCTTTAACACCTTGGTTATCAGACTTCCATACAGTTTGATTTTCTGGCAGATCTGGTTGTTTTTGTTTTGTTTTGTTTTTAAATTGGTTGTTATCCTTCTTTTGGTTGTGTGAGGAAGCAAAGTGTATCTACCTACACCTCCATCTTGGCCAGAAACTGCAAGTTCCACACCTTTTATCTGTTCTTTTTAGAGCTTAAGTAGGCCATACAAACAGATCTCCATCTTCTGTGGAATGTGCACCCATGGGTTTCAGGGTCGCCATCTTCTTGCAGCAGCTCTCCTTCAGGATCTGGGGTGAATGGTTCCCAGTCAATATGTAGTAGTCCAGGACCCATGTGCCATGCTGCATTGGATCGTAGTGGCTGAAGCTTAGCAAGGCATGTGTTCCAGCATGGGACCCTGTCTCCAGGAGCAGGCACTTCCAACCATGCAGGGCCTAAACCCCTTTTGGGGAACAGCATCTGCTATTCCCACATATGCTCCTGTCCATGTGGGGAGCAAAGGTCAGAGCATTCAAGCCCTCCTGCAACCAAAGGTCCCAAGCCAAAGCTCAATGTGCCAAGAGAAATCCATGAGCCTGCATCCAGAGCTGATAGCCAGAGAGAGCTTTTCCCTGCCTCCTGTTTAAAAAGTCCTCTTTTCCAGAATCCCATGAGCTCTGGAAGCTACTGGGAGTATCCAGCTTTTTAACCAAAGGCCATGTTGTCTTTGTCCCTTTTTCCAAGCAGAAGTCTCCAGTCACCCTGGGTGATGCATCCAGCCCCCACAGTTCTTAAAGCACTGTGTAGCCTGTATCACAAACTCTTAGCTCCAGGTTGTGGGCTATTAAGCCCAGCTCTGGTTTCAATCACAGGAGCTATCTGGCCCTCCTCTTGCTAATTGCACTGTGTTTATACTATCCTCTTGCCTCAGGCAATTTTGCCTTGTCAGGAAGTCCCTCCATTCACAGAAGGCAAACTACCTGGCCCCTTGGCACACTTCCTACCCCTCCCTGCCTTTCCTGTCAAGACAGGGAGCGGTCTCTGTACTGGATTTGAGGATCCCTTGCCTAAACTGGGGTCTCTTGCTTTCCAGAAATTTCTACTGCAACCTACCCCATTATAGGGATGCATATGGGACACAACCAATCAATGTTTCTCTCTCTCTCCCTTCTACTTGCTCTTTCTCTAAAATCAATAATCATATCCTTGGGTGAGGATTAAAAATATAATAAATAAACTAAAATAGGATAAGCTGGGTGAAGGGGAAACTCTCAGAACTATATTTGCAATGTTCTTGTAAGTCTAAAGATATTCTAAAATTAAAAGTTTATTAAAAAGAATGTCTAAAACAAATCACATAATTATTTAATACATATATAAGTTTGTATATGTATTTATATATGTGCTCGTGAGTATTTGATCAGAAGAGATTGTGCACATTCAGGGTGGTATGGCCATAGACTCATGAGTATTTATTTATTTATTTATTTATTTCATTTATCATGAGTATTTAATTAAATATATATACATATGCAAGCATATGAGGTCTGTCCAGAAAGTATCCAGCTATGTACTATGAAAAATAGAGATATTTATTGAAGAAGATACAAGATACAAGAAACATTGTACATAGTATAATGACACCTCAGTCCCTTCAAGGTAGGCACCTTGGGACCTCACACAGTTCTCCTAGCAACTTTTTCACTGTTCAAAACACTGCAAAACCTTTGTTGGAATTGCTATCAGCTGTCCCCTATATTCTCTTGAATCACAATGATGGTCTGAAATCTCTTCCTTTTCAAAGGTGATTTTAGTTTTGAAAAAAGCCAGAAATCACAGGGTTCCAAATCTGGGCTGTAGAGGGGCTGAGTCACCTGGGTGATTTGATGTTTTACCAAAAATCTCTGCACAAGATGTGATGCGTGAGTGGGAGTGTTGTGATGAACCTGCCAATCACCAGTTGCCCACAGTTGCAGCCATTTGCACTGTACTGCATCTCTCAGCTAACAAAGAACATGGAGGTAGTTACTCCTAATTAATTGTTTGGCATGGAGGTGAGCACTCACGATGGCAATGCCTTCCCAATAAAAAAAGACTGTTAACATGGTCTCAATCCTGCTGCACATCTGCTGCACCTTCCTTAGGCATGGAGAACCAGAAGACTTCCATTGGGATAACTGGGTCTTTGTTTCTGGATCACAGCCATATGAGTAGACCCACAAATCATTTCTGATTATGACTTTTGGAAGAAATCTGGTTCATTGGTAGCAGTTTGAATCAAGTTATTAGCAACTGCAGCACAACATTCCTTCCACTTTGGTAGCAGAAGGAGCAGAAATTTTGCCAAGACACATTTCATGCCAAGATCCCATTTCAAAATCTCAGACACAGTAGTTTTGGGAATCCGCAGATCAGCTTCTAGCTCTCACACTGTCAGTTGCCAATCTTTGTTGATTGTTGATTGCCCCTCTTACATGTTCAACATTCTCAGGTGATCTGCTCATTGAAGGTCTTCCAGAATGTGGATCCTTTCAACAGATTCTCAACCATCTTTGAAGCACTTTCTTCACACTTATTTGTGCTGCATTCATTGCATCATCCCTAAAAGCCTTCTGAATCATCTGAATAGTTTCCATGGAAGAATGTTCAAGCTTAATGCAAAGTTTGATGCAGACTTGTTGTTCCTCTTGCTCAGTCATTTTGAATGAGATAGCCACACAGTACACATGCTCACTCAATGGCATCTACTACCCCCACTGACTAGTACAGTGAAGTTGTCATTGTTAACTTGTTCATGCCAGTTCACTCTCCTTGGATGACAAGTACATGGATGTTATGCCAACCATTCTCATTATATTAACAATGGCTGGACTTTTGTGGACAGACCTCACATATTCAAATATTCATAAAAGTGTGTGTGTGTGTGTGTATGTATATATATATATATGCATGTGTGTATAGATATACACACATGCACATATGTGAACAGAAGAGGCATGGATTTCTAGAGTTTCCTCAAGTTTTAAAAGTTCTTAAAATTCTTGGAAGTTATATGAAATAGAATAAGAACTAATGAATTTTTTCTTCAGTTTTAATTTTAAAATTTCATAACAGATTTACTTAGGTCTCTTGTACTTTCTGAGCCTTTACTAATTAAACAGATATGGTTTACATAAATCTATTAAAAGAGTGACTAAATCATCTTTGAAAGACAGCAAGCTTGTCTTTAAATGAGGGTACAGTTTTAGAAATAGCAGACCAACATACTCAATTGAAAGCCTATATTCATAACTCAGCTTAATTGGCTATTAGTAGGTTCACCCTGTTGATATTGTTAATTTAGAATCCTTCACTATTCTGTAAGTTAATTACCATTTGACATTAACACTAATTGTAGCTTACATTTTCTTCCTTAAGACTCCAATTATTACTTTACATTGTTAAGTTTGCAATTACTGACAGTTGATGTACATAAATCTACAATATTGGAAGAATTTTAAATTATCCATTTAATAATATAGCCTGATATCTCTTTTCTTAGATCAAAATAGCAGCCATGCAAAAGTTTTCTCCCACTCACCCCATCTCTCCCAACACATGCAGCCAACAGATGTCATATTTTTAGGAAAATACACTTTGAAAATACAATTGAGGTAAGATATTCGTGCTACCATTTTATTTGTGTGGGCTTCCATTTCCTCACCTGAAAATTAGCAATGATATGAAATCCCAGATATCTTGACAGGATTAAGTGGCTATCGAGATAACAAGGCTACCAGTCCAGGTGCCTCCCTAACCTTCACCAATATTTTAACCATTCATTGACTGAGTTTTATTCTATTTATTTCTTTTTTCTCCGATCCCCCAGCTTCATCTACAATTCCATCCAGAACTCAAAGACAACCTTATCTGTTTTCTAGATTTTTGTAATCACCTCCATACTCCTTCTTGCCTGAAATTCAAAGTTAGTTTTGCCAACATGAAAACAAAAGGACCCTTTCTCCCAACCAACTTTTAATTACTGATTAAATGTTTAGATTGCTAGATAATGGGTTAAAATATCTTGCAAATGCTTCTATGTTACTTATCAAATATTAGAAGCAGTCTGATTTAATAAGATGATAAATTTATTTGAATCCTTCTTCATCTTTTTGTGGTAACCTTTGTCAATGTAAGAAACATTCAAACCTGTAAAGAATTTTAGTGGGTTTATTTGATCCAACATAATGACAATTGCCAGGAAGCAAAATCTCCAGGGATTGAGAAAATGCTCCAGAGTATGGCAGTTTTGTGCCTATTTTATATATAACAATCAAAAGAGAAGCAACAGTGGGTTATATGAAATCCATGGAGATGGGAAAACAAAGGAGGGGTGAACCTCTGGGACTGGATAAAAAGTAAAATGAGTGATAGGTACAGGATAGTTAAGGGTCAACAATTAACACATTAACAATCACAATGAGGGGATTTGTGGTCTCAGGTACAGTGCCTGTGCTTTGAGGGGTGGAAGAGGAGGGCAATTACTCTGATATTCCAAAAGTGTGTTATAGATTTAAAAAGACAGTAGACAGACTTAATGAAGGTAAAGATTGACTTTTATCAGTATTCTAGCCTAGAATATGTCAACCTGCCATAAACTGCTTTTAGTTAGTAAGTTTTAATTTCAGACCATCCTTTGCGGTTACTTCAGGTCTCTGAGTTTGTAAGGCTGCCACACAGGCCTCCCTGAGCTTGTCAGGTCCCTGAGCTGAACTTTCTTTTGTGGCCCCTTTTCATCCACACCTTCATTTTGATTCTTGGTGGCTTATAGGCTGAATTGCACTAGTTGAGAAGTATTGGGATAGGCATGTGTATTTACATTTTTTTTCACCAAAGTTAACCTCATAACTATTTTATTTTAATACTAGTTTGTGAATTTTGAAGACCACTAGGTTTAATCATTTATTTCCTTGAAGTTTAGACATTCTCTACCTAAAGTCTCTACCTAAAGTCATACTATCACCTTCCATATAAAATTTTATGGTATCTTTTGTTATGTAATATTGTGTTTTCATTTAAAACTTTACCAAAATAGATCCCTTCTTACAGAAATAAGTATGTAAATAAGAGAAATACATTTAAAAGTTAATGTAACAGAATTATCTGTGATGAAATTAACTGTTTTCTCAGCTGTACTCTACTCCTGAAAGAATGTCAGATAACCCCTGAAGAGGGGAGAAAGGGTCATTTGTTATAAAAATAGAGACTTTGCTTACTTGTATGAGTTGACAGGGTTTAATTTTCCAAAATGTAGGCTCTTGGAGTACTTCAGTGGGCTTTATATGATGGAAAGGAATAAAGGTGCAAACTCTGAGAAATAAAGGGACAGGACCTTACATTCCAGAAAGTTCTCTGAGAACAGGAATGGGAATACAGCAGGAAGTTTCTGGGTGGTAGAGAATAGACCTGAACTTAAATGTAATGCTCTGGAAATACTGAATGCCTCTGATGAAGCAGATCTTTTAACAGCTTCTATCACTTTAGTCTTCTTTCTATGGTGGAATGGGACATGTCTGATTGGAGAGCAATAACCATCATTAATTTCAGAACTTTGTAGTCCTTAATTACTTCTATTTTTGTTTCCAGGTCAATCACTGGATATAGCTGCTTACTGGTCTTAGGGCCAGGGTGACCTGCCCCAAAATATCCCATAATGGCATACTAATTATTTAGAATGAAAAACAATAGAGAAGCAAGCAGCAGAAATAGGAAGAATTCTGTCTTACTCTCCTCTCTTTCTAAATCTCCATGGGATAGGTGTGCTCCCTGCTCCTAAAAACTGAGAGATGGCATTATCATGAGAGTTTAAAAAATCCAAAGTCAAAGGAGCCTGTAAAAACATACCTTATAATAGGACAAAAGCCCATTTTTCAAGCACTCTTTCCCAGAGCTAGCATGGACCCCATGGAGCATGACTAACCTTACTCATTTTATGAGCCTTTATCCCCAGGACTAGAAAATTACTGGAAGCTCCTTGAAGGTGCAGAGGCTCCAGAGTAGAACCCTGCACCCAAAGACAATATCTAGACAATAAGCTGCAGCCTATATGAGACCAACTGCAACATCCTGCTCTACACCCATTCCGGTCACCTAAGCAAAGCTCAAAGGCCCCACTCCTCAGGCCTGGTGCATATCTCTGCACCTAGCCCTTTCCCTCTCTTGGGAAAGTAAAATAAAAACTTTTGCTCTCAGCATTTTCTTCTCTTTGTGAATTCATTCACAGCCCACATCTCAACCACCCTAACACCTTATAGTATCTTTACCAATTTACTCTTGTAAATTTATCATTAACCTAAGTCTAAACATTTCATAGATTCCTTTCTAATGAAGACTAACTTTCTGTGTCTTGTCAACTTCTCCTAAATTGTTTCTTTGTCTAAAAGTATAAAAAGGTGCCTAGTTCAATTACTCTTTGACCCTCACTTTATATGAGCATCAAATTGTAATTCTGTTGTGTATATTATAATCATTTTTCTCAAGTTAATCTCATTTCGTGTCTACTATAAGTCCAGCCATAAGAACTAAAGCAGAATAGAAGTGGATAGTTCTCTTATTCTCTGAAACTGGCAAGATTAGCAATGGATTTTATACACTTAGGGGCCATGATAAACAAAACAAGAGAGATTAAATTAAACACTGGAGAAAATTATGCAGTTGGGATATGTGGTAAACAGAAGATATATGAGACTTCTGTTCACATAATGTGGCATGCTGTTTTATAGCAAACATTGTGTTTTCAATAAGTAAAGAGAACACTTTATATTAATGATAAAAAGCATAATGTAGTATGTATAAAACATACATAAACCAGTAAAATAGTAATTTATTATTAAGTATTGTATACATTACCATATGTGCTATGCATTTATACAACTGGTAGCACAGTGTTTTTTTATAGCACCATCACCACAAACACATGAATAATGAACAACACTATGATTTTATGATGGGTGTGATGTCACTAGGTGATAGGAATTTTCAGTTCCATTATAATCTTATGGGACCATGATTATACACTCAGTCTGTCAGTGACTGAAACATCCTTCTTAGCACATGACTATGATGTCTGATATGAAAAATTATGGCTTATTTTAATGGCCTATTTCACAGAACTAGAACAAGTATTCCAAAAACTTGTATGGGACCCAAAATGACCCCAAATAGCCTCAGAAAGCTTGAAAAGAAGAACAAAGTTGGAGGGATCACAACTCTTGATATCAAACTATATCGTAAGGCCACTGTAATCAAAACAGCCTCATACTAGTATAAGAACAGATATATAAATGAATGGAACACAACAGAGAGCCCAGGAATAAACCCATGCCTGTATGAACAATTGGTACTTGACAAAGGTGGCAAGAACACACAATGGACCTGGCTGGTGTAGCTCAGTGGATTGAGCATGAGCTGAGAACCAAAGGGTCGCTGGTTTGATTCCCAGCCAGGGTACATGCCTGGGTTGCAGGCCACATCCCCAGTATGGGGTTTGCTAGAGGCAACCACACATTAATGTTTTTCTACCTCTCTTTCTCCCTCCCTTCCCCTCTCTCTAAAAAATAAATAAATAAATATTTAAAACAAAAACAAACAAACAAAAAAGAACACACAATGGAGCAAACCAATCTCTTCAGTAAATGGTGTTGGAAGAACTGGACTGATATGTGCAAAAAAAAATGAAACTAGACCACCAACTTACACCATACACCAGAATAAACTCAAAATGGAAAAAAATACTTAAATATAAGTCACAAGATCATAAAAATACTAGGAAAAAAACATAGACAGTAAAAGCTCAGATATCTCACAAAGCAATATTTTTACCAATGTATCTCCTAAGACATTGGAAGCATAGGAGAAAATAAACAAATGGGACTGCATCAAATTAAAAAGCTTCTGCAGAGCTAAAGAAACCATCAGCAAGAAAAATAAGGAACTCACTGTATAGGAGAACATTTTATCCAATCTGACAAGAGTTTAATCTCCAAAATATAAAAGAACAAATGCAACTTAACACCAGGAAGACAAACAAGCCGATTAAGAAATGGGCAAAAGACTTCAATAGACACTTCTCCAAAGAGGACATATAGAGGGACTGTAAACACATGAGAAAATGTTCAACATAACTAATCATCAGGAAAATACAAATAAAAAACACAATGAAATATGACCTTATACCTATCAGAATGGCTACCATCAGTAAATCAACAAAGAAGTTTTGGTGTGGATTTGGAGAAAAGGAAACCCTAGTGCACTGTTGGTGGGAATGCAGATTGGTCCAGCCACCATGGAAAACAATATGGAGTATCCTTAAAAAAAATTAAGAATGGAACTCCCTTTTAGCCCAGTTATTCCACTTCTGGGAATATATCCTAAGGTTCCCAAACACCAATACAAAACAATATATGCACCCTATCTTCACAGCAGTGCTATTTATAGTAGCCAACATCTGGAAACAACAAAGTGCCCATCAGCAGATGAGTGAATAAAAGAAGCTATGGTACATGAAAGTCTTATATTTTGCAACAGCATGGATGGACTTGGGAAATATCATGATAAATGAATTAAGCCAGTCAGTGAAAGAAAAACACCACATTATCTCACTTCTATGTGGAATCTAATGAACACAATAGACTAATGAAAAAAACTATAGAAACATCATATATACTTGGAACAGTTAACAGCTGCTGGAGGGTGTGGTGAGAAATGAAGAGATTAATCAAAGAACATTTATGCATAACCCATGAACATGAAAGATAATATGGAAATTGATTTAGGGAGGGGAGAGAGTAGAGCTGATAGAGGTGGGAAAATGGAGAAAAAGCTGGAACTATAATAGCATAAACAATAAAAAATTAAAAAAAATATGGCTTACTTTATTATTTGTGTTTGGAACAAGATTTCACATGATTTTGACATTATTTAATTGAGTCTTAAAGAACTATAATTTTTTTGCCTTTCAAGTATTATAATGCAATTCATATTTGTTTCATAGGTTTAGTACTTTGGCTTTTAGTTTGCTGTAATTTATCATTATACCTTTGCCAGGCTCACACATCTCATGTGTTTATCATAAAATTTCTTGAATATATATTCCAAATTAAATTATGATTATTCTAGTTTTCCTTCTCTAGATATAGAACTGCTCTGTTTGCTAAGTATCATCAATATTTCTGAATCTTTTCACAATACAAAATTTTTCTTACCATTGGATTAGGAAACATAAAATTATGTAACTAGAACATGTGAATTTAGATAAAATGTGAAAGTGTTAGTGTGAATCAACAATCCCTTTGTATTTGTTATAATAAAATAGCATTTTAGCCTATTTAAAATCTGTGTAGAGTAAGTAAATTTCTCACTTAAAAATTATTGAGTAGTGAAAGAAGTTATATCAAAATGACAAGCAAGATAAATCCACAGAAAATATCCAGCTGAAGAATAGACAATTGTACTTGAACAACAATAAATTTAAAAAGAGAGAAAAATTGAATGGAAAGTAAAAATCATGGAATGCATAGGTAACAATGTAAGAGACATGTGAGACCCAATCACAAAATTAATAAGCATGTAATTGGAATCCTAGAACAGGGAATAGAGTTCAAAAATAGGCAAGATTAATCTAAGATGATAGAAGTCAGATAATGGTTAACTCTATGGTAGTATTGACTAAAAAGAAATATAAAATATCTTTCTGGGACACTGGCAATATTCCATATCTTCATCTGGATTGTGGTATCATGTGTGTATGTACATATTTGTGTGTGTACATATGCATATATATAGAAATATAGATAGATATGGCCTATTAACATGTATGCTTAAGATTAGTATGCTTCATAAATTTTGTACTTCAATAAAAACAAAACAATTAAAAATGAAAAAAATGACAAGCAAGAAGTCTGTTTAAATGTTATTCATTTTTAGTAAAAAAAACCCCACATATTTAAAATATATCAATGTTTAGGAAAATGGATTTGGGCATGATGCTTTTACCTCTTGATCACTTATTTTCTAATCATTTTGAACCATCCTTTTTTTTTTGCATCTTAAAAATCAGTTTTTCTAGCCCTGGCTGGTGCAGCTCAGTGAACTGAGTGCCAGCCTTTGAACCAGAAGGTCTCCAGTTCGATTCCCTGTTAGGGCACATGCCTGAGTACTTGAGTTGCAGGCCAGGTCTCCAGTTGGGGGCATGTGAAAGGCAACCATGCACACCGATGTTTCTCTCCCTTTCTCCTTTCTTTCCCTTCTCTCTAAAAATAAATAAAATCTTTAAAAAAATCAGTTTATTTACAGAAAATCTTGATCAATATGCATGATATAAACATTAATGCAAGGATCAAAAAAGCAAATCAAAGAGGTGATAATAAGTCAGAATATGAGAATAAAATAGCATAAAATAAAATACTGAAAAATAGGCAATCAAAAAGGGGCAGGAAAGTGAGAGTATGATGAACAAAGAACTAAGAAAATAAAACATAAATACCAAGGATGCATGCTTAAACCCAGCCATACTGATAAGTACAGTAAATTTACAGTTTTAAAAGGTCAAATTCTAGACAGAGATAGTCCAAATGGATAAAAACATGACTCAACAATATTGTGTCTATATATAATATCTAAAGTCAGATATAGGTTAAAATAAAAAGATGAAAAAAGATATGGTATGCAAACATTAATCATAAAAAGCTGGTATAACAGTTTATCTAAACAGAATAAATTTTAGGATAATGAACATATTACCAGTAAAAGGGATTTGGGACCCAATGCCCACTGTAGGGGGAAGGGGTATTTCCCACAAACCACCAACTAATTCTTTGGACACATCCAAGGTGTCCCTACAGTTAAACTCAATTCTGACACTATCTACCTGGAAACAGCATCAGATCCCAAGGTTTAAGACCTAAGTCCTACAAAATAGGCCCCCACGTTCTTCAGATACCCACGTTTATCACCTGTGCTCCTGGCCAATCAGTTCTAAATTAGAGGTTCCAGCTGAGGCAGAACAGTAAGAAGCCATGGAAAATACCTTGGCAAGGGAATGGGGAAACTGAGACAGATGACTGATTCAAACTGGCCTCATCCAACACCCCTGACACCCCTGACTCACCTGACTCCTTCTCCCTTGTATGGCCATTCCTTTAAGCATTAAGCCCCCAGAACAATGATGTTCTGAACTGCCTCAAACAACCTTGGAACAAAGCCTCAGATCTGCTGACCACAAAGACAAAATTTTGGTCAAACTAGAGATAACATCTAGACCTCAGTTGTGTTTCTCTCCAGGCCCAGAAAGCAGCAGCCAGAAGAAGCATCACCATGGCTGACAACAGGACCAGAAGTAATGATTAATGAGCTCCTTGGTGTCAACCAAGCAGTAGAGGCCACAACCCTGAAAGGACACACCTGTAAATCTGATGAATATTCTATTAAGAGCCTCCCCTGAGATCTCCCTTAAAATTCCTGCCTTTAGAAAACAGATAAAAGACCTTAAGACAAAGGAGCCTGTTCTCTCTTTCTCCCCCTCCCTCTACTTCTCCCCCTTCCCCTCCTCTTCCTGCACTCCAAATCCTTATCCCCATCCCTCTTCTTCCCTCAAGTGCATACCTTTGCTTTTTTTCTCCTTATTTTGCCTCTTGTTTCCTGAGTCCACACAGCTCAGCTGTCTCACTTCTTCTACCTCTTTTTTTTTTAATTTCTATATAAACTTCTTGTGCTAGTTCTTGGCTCTGAATTCTTTTTCTGATGGTCTTGAGAACTGAGGTCTATCTAACACTGCTGCTAACATCTGGTGCTGTGACTCAGATTATCTTCTTGCCCAGCTCTGGTTAAACATTTCTTGCATTGACATTTATGTGGCAAAGTGTGGCAGATTCCAAAGAAGCCCACCCATAAGCATCTTGCAAACCTATACACATGCTAGGTTCCAGCAGGGGCACACTGAGTCCTACCAGCTCCTGACTTTGCATAGGGTGAACTTGGGTGAGTTTTTGTTGGAATGACAGACCTCCCTGTTTTAAGGTAAGAAGCCCTAATTTTTATTTGAGCTGTGTTAAAAAAATTCTCAAGATATAGCTAAAGGTTAAGGGTTGAGATAACCCAGGATAAAAATAAGAGTTGAGATAACTCAGGACAGGAATAACAATGGGTGGCTGATTTTTAATTTTGGCTTTTTGGTTGGAATTGCTTTCTGAGAGTCTAAACAAAACCTTCTACTAGATAAATGAGAGCCTGAACTCTCTCAGCTCCAAAGATAAGGGGTATTTCCTCCCTCTAGCTTGAATTTTGTGTAATCTTAGGTGACTAAGAATCTTTGTGGAGGTGTCAGATGGTATCACTCATGAAGAGCAGGAGCTCCATAGGGAATTCCACTTCAACTGTAATTAAATAATAGACTCACCAAGGGATGTGCACATAAAGGCTGGTTACCTAGCTCTCTGAGTATTCATGGCTGTGTTAGACAACCAGGGAGAGTAACCAAGACGCATAAGAGAGTTGAAGTGTCTTAGGAGGTGACAGCCCCTTTCAGCTCAACCCATAAGCAGCACACTTCAACCCACTACACAAAAGCCTTAGAAATTTGTTCAGACTCTGCAGATCTCAAAATAAAACTAAAATGAATATGGGAAATTATGCCTCCAAGGCTGAAAAATCTCAGATCACACACTCCATGAATACTCCTGCAGATAGGAATGTAGAATAGGAAGTCTATACTTTCAACTACTTACAGAAATACGAAGGCTTAACTAGAAGTGATATCAATGTAAGATGATTTGATAGATGTTTATATTATGAAGTGATCACAGCAATTAAGTTAATTAAAATATCCACCACCTCATGTAGTTAATAATACTGTATGACGTACTTGAAATTTTCTGAGAGCAAATTGTAAAAAATAACAAAAAATGTTAAAATTTTAAATAAAACATTAAATGTTCAAAATAAAGTTTTTACAAATTTCTTTTAAGAGTAATGGGAGCTAAAGTTCAAAGACTGATATTTAAGCACTCAAGTGAGTAAAAATCACTGTTAAGATGCAGATTTGCCATTCTGCTACCAAGATTCTAATTCCATGGGACTGTGCTTAGAGTTCAGAAGTCTACCTCTTTAAGAAGCTTCCAAATATATTCTAAAGTTAGTGTTTTTTAAAATAAAACTTTAAGAAATGCTGCTTCTCTAAGCCTCTGAATTGCCCTCTCAAACTATCTTTTGCAGCAAATAGGATATAAGTCTAGAAAACCACCCAACCTAGCAGGTATTCTAGCCCAAATCTTCAATACCCAGGACCCATCCTTAAGCATTTAAAAGTCTATACAATGATGCTACATATATGATTTTCTTCCAATTTTAACTTAATCCATTTACTCTATCTCTGTGTAGAATACATGGATTAATAGGATGTGGCTGAACATTAGTTTTCTTCACTATCTCTCCAAAAGATATATTCCCAAATAGTTGATTCTTAGAAAAGCTTAACAGATGTCAATCCAAATATTATAGAAGTATAGACTGCTTTAATTATTTTAATTATTAGAAAATAGGCTTATCCCTATGTCTTTATAATGTACCAAAATATATGTCACCAATCAAATATTTCTACATTAACATTATATCTAGAAATATCACATTTGTCTTAGTTTGGCTTTGCTGATTAGTAAATAAAGAGAAAGAAAATAAAAGTGCAATTGAATTCATAGCTCAAATGTTGTATTTTAAATGGCATTTAAAGGGGGAAGTGTTTTCAGGAGCATGTATAAAGGATACATGGACAAAACCAAAGGGGGTAGGTTGAGGGTGGGAAGTGGGGATGGCTGGGGTAGGGGAAAAATGGAGACAACTGTACCTGAACAACAGCAACAAAAAGAAAATAAATGGCATTTTTAGCCTAATCAAATGTTTTATTACTTTTATGGAACCTGGGTGTTTCATTATTTTGCATGTGATCTAATTATCCATCCCATCTGACTGACTGACAATGTCAGGGTTATTAAGGATGATGACCATCATCATTAATTTTTGCTAAGCCAAGTACTTATTGATTGAGGAGTCAAAGGGACAGGTCACTGTCTCATGCTCTATTGTCTCACATTCACTGTTTCATCCTGTATAGAATTAGAGGTCAGATCAGCAGGAGAGAGTGACATACTTGTGAGAAGCAAGAAATATAGAAAATAAACTGTCACTCATGGATTCTAATAAAGCAGCTTCTATATTTGTAGAACTGAGACACCAAACAGGGTAGGTAACATGAAGAAAGACACATGATTCTGCTTTCGAAAAGGTAAAAGTGAAGTTGGTATTATATATAGTACACACATACACACGCACACACAACTTCCATTTTCAGTTGCTCATATCTCACTTTTAATAACTTTCTCACTGGTCTTCCTGCTATCTTTTTTTTTCTCCTTGTAGCACTTGTCACATAGTGTCTTTACTGTAGCTCTTTGTGTGTGAATGCACTAATACAATCCCATGGTATGTGTGGAAAAAAATCTATGACAGTTCATCTTTTTTCTCAAAAAGTCGTTAATCATTTAACAGATGAATAAAGCATGTGGAAACTCAAGAAAGATGGAGAAGCAGAAATGGCAAAGGCATGCATACATAGCCCTTGTTTTCATGAGGCAACTGGCAGTAAAAAGAAAATTAAATCAAGTCAGATATAATTTCTGAGTTTTAGTGAACTCATCTATAAAATGAGGCAGCAATATTGTAATTATTAAACATGAGACTATATTATATAAACAGAGCATAGTTACTAACACACAGTAAATACCCATTAGCTCCTAGTTTCCTTTATTTTCTTCCTCTACCTTCTTCCCTACCTTTGTTTCCCTAACTGGATCTATTTGCACAATTTAGTAGTACTAAGTGTTTGGATAATTTTAAATGTTATGTTTTCAATAGTAGAAAAACAATTATAGTGAAATTAGGCAAAATCTGCATTTTTGTCTTCCTTCAGCTAGAATTATGATCTTGTACAGTTAATTCACTTCTCTGTTAATCATTTTTTTCAACCCTAAAGTAAGAATCTTAGATGAGATAGTTGCCTTTAAAATCTTCCTGCTGCAGCATTCCATGATACTCTCTCAGGTATTTACTGTGAGCAAAATAATTCCATTGTATTAGATAAAATACCTATGGTCTCTTGCAAGCCAAAGTCATTTTCAAAGCATTTATCATGCTTCTGGGTCCAGGCCATTTTATTATTGCCTGCAATTACATGGAACAAAATGATGAGTAGCCCTGATTGCAGATATGGACAGATTTTCTGTGAAGTCAAGGAATCTCAAACTTCAAGACCTTTCTCTGTGTATATCCCTCCTAAGATTCTATGACTTTTGGAAGCTTCTGGCAATCAACAGATTCTAAAATTTGTAATTTATTGTGTGTGGTTTTTGAATTCTTGTTAAATATTAACATTTGGACCTAATTTTTAATTTATAATTTCCTAAAAGAGCCACCAAAATTTTAAAGGTTACGAGCCCACCATAACTTGAATCTGCCCCTCTGGTTAGGTCCCTGTCAACTCAGCATTCTTTCTTAAAATGTACGAATCAGAATATAAATAAGTCAAGAAGCTAAAAATCCAATGGCCTATATATGTGTTTAAAATACATACTAAAATTTAAAAGAGTTAAAATGAAATAAAAATTGACTACATAAAATAAAGAATTTTGCATGAAGTGACATGGGATATGGTAAAATGTGCCTTGCTCGGGATAATATTTTGTAATTGTTGTTTATTTTTTCAGGTATTTGTAGTATAATTATTAATCATTATTTTAAATTCCTAAATGAACAACAACCAAAAATACCCTCTTAGACCTGGCCGGTGTGGCTCAGTGGATTGAGATCTGGCCTGCAAACCAAAAAATACCTTCTAAAGTCCTTTTGCCTGAAAGGGTTGTTTAGAACTTTTTATCTCATTAATTCTAAGAGACATGTATTTACACCCTATTTCACTTTTCTTAAATGATGTTCTGTTGGCAGTCATGATATAGTTGTCTCTACCTGCACATGTGAAAACTTGACTAGTACTCCTGATGGCAGCATAGAGAATTAAAACTCTTTGAATCTTCAGTAAATAAATCTTTCTGCCTTTTGACTCAGCAATTCCAGTGCTGGAATTATACCCTAAGGATCCTTAAACACCAACTCAAAAGAGCCTGTGCACCTCAATGTTCATACCAGCACAATTTACAATAGCCAAGTGCTGAAAGCAACCTAAGAATCCATCAGTAAATGAGTGGATCAAAAAACTGTGGTACATTTACACAATGGAATACTATGCAGCAGAAAGAAAGAAGGAGGCCCTACCCTTCACAACAGCCTGGATGGAACAGGAGAATATTATGCTAAGCGAAATAAGCCAGGTGGTGAAAGACAAATACCATATGATCTCACCTATAAGTGGAAACTAATCAACAAAACAAACAAGCAAGCAAAATATAATGAGAGACATTGAAATTAAGACAAACAATCCAATTAAAAAATGGGCAAAGGACCTGAACAGACACTTCTCTAAAGAGGACATACAAATGACTAATAGACATACGAAAAGATGCTCAGTGTCACTAGCCAACAGAGAAATGTAAACTAACCCACAATGATTATCATTCACACCTGCAGAATGGCTATCATCAATAAATCAACAAACAACAAGTACCAGTGAGGATGTGTAGAAAGATGAACTCTTTTGCACTATTGGTGGGAATGCACACAGGTACAAACATTGTGGAAAGCAGTATAGAAATACTTCAAACAATTAAAAATGGATCTACATTTTGACTCAGTGATCCCACTTCTGGGAATATATCTGAAGGAATCTAAAACACTAATTTGAAAGAATATTTGCACCCCTCTGATCACCGCAGCATATTCACTATACCATTGTCAAGATATGGGAGCAGCCCAAGTGTCCATCAGTAGACAAGTGGATGAACAACTATAGGACATTTACACAATGGAAAACTAAGTACCAGTAAAAAAGAAGGAATTCTTACCCTTTGTGAGAACATGGATGAAACTAGACACTATAATACTAAGTGAAAGCAAAAAAAAAAAAAAACCCTGAAAACTAGAAATCAACCATTAATTAATTAATTAATACATCTTAAATTTTAAGTTTTCTTAATCTGGCCCTAATTCACGTGTGATTGCTTCTGTAGCTTCAAAATTTTATATTAATATACTTAAGTCAGATAAAAACAATTTCAAGTTATTTTTATATAAGAATTGTTAGAGGGCAAATAAAAGATAAAACATTCTACTTTGATGAGGATTTTTTAATTGAAGAATACTAAATACATAGTTGTGCAACTGCAAAAGTTTTAAAATGCATTACAAATTATTTATTTTTAAAAAAAGTCTATAGGATTTTAAATCCTGTTAGCCAATGACTGCTAAAACAGTCTACCAATATCTTTTTGCAAAGTAAAAATGAAAAATTATAAGGAGAGGATTCTGGCTCAATTCTATAATCTAAAGACCTTAGAAGTTGTTGCTCAAATCCTTACAACAAGATAAAGCTGAACAAACTAAAATTCAATAATTCTTTAAGACCCATCAAAGAACTAAGATTTTAGGCGAAAATCTTAGAGACGCAGATCTAGAGACACAGGTACATCCAGAGAATCACAACAAAATATGCTTGCCTGGAGCAGAAACTGTTGAAGGGAAAAAGGATAGAAACATTTAAATGAATTTTTTTCTGATTTAATTGTTGTTCAATTACAGTTGTCCCACTTTCCTCAAAAATTCTTGGAGGCTGAATGTTAACTAGCATCAGAGTGGAAATACTCCTGCAGACCATAATATTAGAAAGGCCACCAAACTTTCTAATGGGATTTGTCTTGAAAAAGCCCAGCAGGTTCTATGAAGATTTGAGAAAAGATCCCCTCACAGCTCTGGCAGAAGAAGAAGATGAGTAATTGTGAAACATCTTTAGAGCCTTCATTATAACCAAGGCCTATGTCTCAGGAAAAAAGCCTCCACCAGAGCCCAATCTCATCTGGAAGAGGGACATTTCTCCTACTCCAGCCTGCTAACATTCCTGTCTCACTTGATGGGGGTCTGTATATGTCAGGGTTTCAGGAAAAAAGAGTATGGGGCGATGGACAGTGATACTATTCCACTGGCAAAGCATTTCTGAAGATTACAGGCCCAAGACACAGGCCTATTAAAACACTTAGATTTAATCTGAAGATTACAGAGCACTCCTGATCTTTGTACTTTACCATAAGAGAAATAAGCTCCCATATAATAACAGTAGGTTACAATGGAATGAACTACAAAATACAAATGTTCTCTGAAGAGATTTTAGGAAAGTCATAGTCAAGAGGTAAGACAAAAAAATACTGGAAAAATTTAAGACTCTGTAACCTATAACTGCATTAAATATTAAAACAAGTCCAAATTCTAGAAGTCTGTTTCCTATAAAGCCTATTTTCATCAGTATCTGATAAAACATTTTTTGTTCCAACAACAAAAAAAAATACAATGCAGCCCTGGCTGGCGTAGTTCAGTGGATTGAGCGCGGGCTGGGAACCAAAGTGTCCCAGGTTGGATTCCCAGCCAGGGTACATTCCTGGGTTGCAGGCCATAACCCCCAGCAATCGCACACTGATGTTTCTCTCTCTCTCCCTCTCCCTCCCTTCCCTCTCTAAAAATAAATAAATAAAATCTTTAAAAAAAATTACAATGCATATCAAATGGACAAAAAAAATATCTAAAGAGCAAAGCATTTCTCATAACCTGATTCACATATGCCATAGATCTTGGAGTTATCAGATGGAGAATTTAAAAATAACTGATTAATGCATTAAGGGCTGTAAGGAAAAGATAGACAACATGTAAGAACAGACTGGTAATATAAACAAATGTGAAATTCTAATAAGGATTCAAAAGCAAATGCTAGACAGCAAAAACTATGTAACAGAAATAAATGCCTTCAATGTACTCATCAGGAGACTCAATATGGTCAAAGAAAGATTCAGAGATACCAAAGATAGGTCAATAAAAAACTTTTCAAAGTGGAGTACAAAGAGAAAAAAGAAGAAAACAAAGAACAGAGCAAAATATTTAAGAGCTATAGTGCAATTCAAAAATCCTTCTCATCATCACCAGGACTGAGAAGAAGAAAAGAAGAGACCAGCAGAAATGGAAATAATAATGTCTGTGAACTCCTCAATATTAAGGACAGGTATCAAATCACAGATTTACAAGCTCAGAGATCCCCATCCAGGATAAACAATAATAAAAACTTTTGTTTTAATTTTATACCTATGTATATCTGTGGAAGATACTGGCCAGCAGTATCCACCCCTGCTGTGGATTCTCGCCGAAACATGAGAAAAACATACACAGAGACAACCAAGTCCTGTGGGAAAATAGGGATAAAATGGCCACTCTCTCTAGTGGAGAACACTCCCAGTCCAAGCCTCAGTAGGTTTTTATTAAGAATACAGACACAGATTGTGGATTAACAGTCTGGCAGGGAAGGTCAAAAGGAATAGGTAATTTTCAAAGGTGCTGGCAGAACTCCCGCTGAGATTCTGGGCAGAGTTTGAGGTTTTATCACTACAGGACCTAAAAAACTAGTCTCATTCCCTGCCTGTGCCTTCAAATTATAATCCAATAGCATCCTCCAGCAAGCAGATCTCACAGGATCTTGCATATTCTATGTCCCAGGCCTGATTACCTCGGGGGTCTGCCAACTCTGGTCTGGGCTGCACCACCCCTGTTATTTCCACAGGCCTGAGTCAACAGAGGAGACAAAGGAAGCCAGGAGACTTGGAATTCTCACAACTAAGGACAAGGACTCAGGCTTTGACAAAGCCAAGAGGTCAGGGATTGATGTCCATCACCCCTTCATTTCCACAGCCTCGAGTCTCTTCCCTAAGGCCCCCCTCATGATCATGCCTGCCTTAGATCATGCCTGTCTTAGATTTCCTCCCATGGGAAATCTTACCTGTCATTGGCTAACTGATCAAGCATAGGAGGCCAGGCACAAAACAGGCAGTGTCCATGCCAGGGAAATAAGTTTTGTCTCCTTAGTGGCTCCTGGTTCAGAGGTCTTTCACTCAGCCTAAGTCACGGGGGGTTACAGATTCCTGAGACCAGGCAGGGCGGGCCCCAACATATATCATATTCAAACTATAAGATATCAAAGACAAAGGATAATATTGAAAAACAGAAAAATGCTTTATCTACATAGGAACAAATATAATAATTATAGCAGCTTCTATACAGAAATCATTCAAGCAGCATAAAATGAAGTATTTAAGGTCTTAAAAGAAAAGTCTACAAACCTTGAATTCTGTATCTAATGAAATTATCCTTTAAAAGAAAAGGAGAAATAAAGACATACAGACTTTCTGAAACAAAGGAAATTCATTGTCAGCAGATATTGCAAGGAATGGTAAAATAAAGCCCTTCAGGAAGAAAAAAAAGAAGGAAAAAAAGGGAAAGGGTAGTCGAGGAACATATCTAAAGGACACATGGACAAAGCCAAAGCAGGGCAGGGTCAAGGGTGGGAGGGGGGGTGGGTGGGATGGGGGAAGTGATGGAGGAAAAATGGAGATATCTATATTTGAACAACAATAAAAACAAAAGAAAAGTTAAAGGGAAAGTAAAAATATGAGAAAAGGTTTCACATTAATATAAAAGAAGAAAAGCACCAAGAAGGTATAAATGAAAGCAAACAAAATACTTTACTTTTCTCATTCTTGTTGAATTAAGAAAATATTTGTTAAAAGAAATAATAGCAATAATACATTGGATAAATATAGCACATGAGCCCTGGCTGGTGTAGCTCAGTGGATTGAGTGCTGATCTGCAAACCAAATGGTTGCCAGTTTGATTCCCAGTCAGGGCACATGACTGGGTTGGGGGCCAGGTCCCTGGATGGGGGTGTGCATGAAGCAACCACACATTGATGTTTCTCTCCTTCTCTTTCTCCCTCCCTTTCCCTCTCTAAAAATAAATAAATAAAATCTTTTAAAAATATATAGCACATCTATAAGTGAAAATAATGAAGCAATATTATATGGGGTAAGAGAGAAGAATTGGGAATACTCTGTTATAAGACATCTGCTTTACTCAAAAATATTATTTGAAGGTAAACTACTTCTAATAGTTTAAAATGTATATTTTTAACTCTAGGATAAACATAACTGTTATATTAAGAAAAAGATCTGAATCATAAAATTTCCATTGAAGCCAGACATGGCTGAAGGAGAGGGTAAAGAAAGATATCAGGAAAACAAATGCAACAACCAGAAAACAGGGGTAAGCAGTATGAATATTAACCTAACTATACAAGTAATCACTTTAACTGTGAATAGTCCAAATACAGTAATTAAAGTCAGAAATTATAAAAATAGATTTTAAACAATACAACTTATGTTAACTAAAATCAATCAAGTTTATATATAAATATTCAAGTAAATTAAAGTAAAAAGATTGAAGAAGTTATACCATGATAACACTAATCAAAAGAAAGTTGGAATGGCTATATTAAACTCACAAAGCATACTTCAGAACAAGGAAGATTATCAGCAATAAAAAGCATTTAATAATAAAAATGTGTCATTTCTGTAAGAAGACACAATTTTAAATGAGTATGTACCTACAGAGTATCAAATTATGAGAAGCAGAACTACTATAAATACAAGGAGAAGAAAAAAAAAGCCAAATCCACTATTATACCTTTTAAAAATTACTTTATTGTTGTTCAGTTACAGTTGTCTGCATTTCTCCCCACCACTCCTCCCCACCCCAGCCAAACTCACTTCCCTTGCTTGCTTCTACTGTCCCTCTTGGTTTTGTCCATGTGTCCTTTATAGTAGCTCCTGAAAATCCTTCTCCCCACTGTCCCCTTCCCCTGCCCTTTGGGCTACTGTTACATTGTTTTTAATTTCAATGTCTCTGGTAATAAGCCAGAAGATGAGGGACAAATACTATATGATCTCATTTTTAACTGGAACATAGTCAACAAAAGAAAAAAGCAAACAAAATATATTCATTATTATACTTGAACATAGCAATGCCCCTCTATAAGTAATTGAATAAGTCAAACAGGGACAATATAAGTAAAGATGTAGATGACCTAACTCACTCTATCAATAATGTGTAAACTGGCATTTACAGGATTTATCCAACAGCAGTGGAATGCACATTCTTCCCATGTTCCCTTGGAACATTCACTTAAAATAAATCAGTTCTGGGCCATAGCTGGTATTAAGCTATCTATCATTAACAGATATTTGAAAAAAGCCTCCAATATTTGGAAATTTAACAATCCAAAAAAAGAAAACAGTTGTGAGAGAAAAGTCTCAAGAGAAACTTCTAAAAGTTTTGAATTAATGAAAATGAAAATATAGCTTACCAAAGTTTGTAAGATGCAGTGAAAGCAATATTTAGAGGAATGTTCATAACCTTGGAGACATCTAAGCTGGATCTAGTATATATTACCTTAGCATCAACCCTAGAAATTAGAGAAAAAAGATCAATTTAAACTTAGAGCAAGCAAAGAAATAAAATAAAATCAGGACAGAGATCAATGAAATTGAAAACAATAGAAAATCAAAGAAATAAAAAAGTAATTTATAAAAATCAATAATATTTATAAACTTCCATCTAGGCTAAACAGGGAGAAAGAAAAGATGCAAATTACTAATGTCAGAAAAGAAAGAGGGGTCATTATTAGTGGTCCCATGGACACTATAAGGGTAATGAAAAAATAATATAAAAACTATATATGCCCACAAATTTGATAACTCATACAAAATAAACCAATTGCTAGAAAGACAAAAACTACCAAAAACTCATAACATACCTCTATTATTAAATGTACTGAACTAGCAATTAATAACTTTCCAAATAAGAAAGCACCTAACCCAGGTGGTTTTGATGAATTCTACCAAATATTTGAGAAAGAAATGATAGCAATTTTCTTCAGTTTGTTCCAGAAGTTAGAAACAGAGGGAACACTTCCTAACTCATTCAAAATAACTTTAATAAGTTCACATGGAGCTGACCTCAAAACAAATAAGATTATCAAAGATAAAGGACATCACATAGTGATAAATTCATCAATTCTCCAAGAAGATATTCTAGTGTAGTATTACCCTAACATTAAATCCAGTTGAATATCACACAAGAAAAAAAAAAAAACTACAGGCTAATATCTCTAGTGAATTCTAGGTACAAAGATCCTCAACAGAATATTAGCAAATATGTTTTATTACAAGTATGCAAAGCTGGTTGCACATTAGAAAATCACTCATTGTAAACCAACAAATCATCTAGCTAAAGAAGAAAAATCATATGATCTTATTAATTGATGCAGCAACTATTGACAAAACCCAACACCATTCTGTGATATAAACGTTCAGCAAACTAGGAATGTGAGAAAACTTGCTCAACTTGATAAGGAACATCTGTATAAATCTACCATTAACATCATATTTAGTGGTGAGAAACTGAATGTTTTCCCCTCAAGATCAGTATAAACAAAAAAGATGTATGACCTCACCACTTTTTTTCAGCAATGTATTGCAATTTTAGCTAGTGCAATAAGAAACAGAAACAAAATATGCAGTTTGTAAGTGGATAAATAAAACTATTTATGTGCAAATGACATGCTTGTATATGTAGAAAATCCTGAAGAATCTATAAAACTACTCCTGGAACTACTGGGTTTAGCAAGGCTCCAAGTCCTCGGGGTAGAAGGCCAATATACACAGTCTCTCGTGTCCCTACACACCAGTAGTCAACTCAGGCTTGCCATAACAAATACAACATGCAAGGTGGCTTAAACAACAGAAATGTATTTCTGACATCGGAGATCCAGGATGGTCAGGTTTTGGTGAGAGCTCTCTTTCTGACTTGCTAAAGTCCCTCTTTTCACTGGGTATTCACACGACAGAGATGTAGGGAGACGGTGGAGAAAGAGAGAAGGAAAAGGAAAGAGAGAAAAAACAGGAGTAGGCGTACAAGTGAGTGTGAGTTCTCAGGTGTCTCTTCTTATAAGAACACTAATCCTATTAGATCAAGATTCCATCCTTATGATCTCATGTAACCTTAATTGACTCCACAAGGCCCCTTTCTCCAAAGTCACATTGGGGTTTGGGACTTCAATGTATGAATACAAACATTCTGTCCATAACAATCAACAGGGAAAAAATAGGGTTTGAAATAATAAAATACTACTTATAATAGAACAAAAATAATGAAATATTCATATATAAAACTAAAAAATGTACAAAATATGCATACAGAAAACTAAAACACTACAGAAAGAAATCAAATGATATCTAAATGACAAACAGAGAGATAGTCTGATAGTCTGTGTTCATGGGTTGGAAGACTCTCTTTGGTTAAGATAATAATTCTTCCCAGTTTTATAGACAGATTCAGTGCCATCCCATCAGATTGATTTATTCCCACTTTGAATGGCAAGTTTCACATTTTAAAATCATTCCAAGTAAATAAACCACACCAGCAGACTAAAAATAAAATCATGTGAGCATTTCAACTGATGCTAGAGAGCATTTGGTGAAACTCAATACTCATTTGGGTTTGAGAAAACAAAATTTTAGCACAAATTTTTATAGACATTAAAATACTGGTTCTAAAATTTATATGGAAAGGCTGAAGACCTAGAAAAAAAAGAAATATGAAGAACTTATTTTGTACTAAGCAATTTTCATATATACTATAGTCAAAGCTACAGTAACAAAGGCACTGTGGTATTGGTAAAAAATTAGATACATACAAAAATGGAAGAGAATAAGCAGTTTTGAAATAATTCCACTCAAAATTGCCAACTCATTTTGGACAAGGGCACAAAGTCAATTCAAGAGAAAAATTTTCAGCTAACGGTGGTGGAACAACTGGACATCTGCAGGCAAAACCACAAATCCAGGCACAGACTTTAAATTTTCAATAAAAATAAATTAAAAATTGATCACATTCTAAATATAAAATCAAAATGATACAATTTCTAAAAGGAAAAAAAAGAATATCTATGTAACCCTGGGTTTGGTTGCAAGTTTTTTGATATAACACTGAAAGCATGATCCAAGAAAACAAAACTGGTAGGATGGACTTCACTAAAATTAAAAACTTCTGCTCTGTGAAAAACACTCTTAGAGAATGAAAGATGAGCCAAGACTGGGAGGAAATATTTGCAAAACATATTTCATAAAAGACATCAATTTAAAATATTCAAATAATTCTTAAAACTGAATAAGAAAACAACTCGAAAAATGGGCAAAAGATCTGAATAAACACCTCATCAAAGAAGACACACAAATCTCAAATAAGCATATGAACAGATGCTAACTATCATTTGTCATTAGGGAAATGCAGATTGATACAATGCTGAGCTACAACTGTACACTTAATAGATGATTAAAAAATGACAATACTATTTGTATTCAAGAATATTGAGTAAGTGAAACTTTATTGTTGCTTGAATTGCAAAAAAAAATAGTTATTTTGGAAGACAGAATTTTTTTGCAAAGTTATTTTCCAAAAATGATTTGAATACTTAAATCCATGACAAAACATGCACACAAATACTTATAGCAGTTTTATTCAAATTTTCCAAAAAGCAAAATCAATATTTCCTTCAAAAGGTGAATAAACAAGTATGCACACAATAGAAAACTATTCAGAAATTAAAAAGGAATGACCTAATAAGCCATGAAAAATGATGAAGTTTAAATGTATATTGCTCATTGAAAGAAGCCAAGCAGAAAAAGCTACTTACTGTATGAGTCCATTTATATAACCTTTTGAAAGGATCAAAACTATAGGGATGGTAAACATATCAATGATTGCCACAGATTTGTAATGGAAGGTGTTGAATTGATAAAGCATATGAAGGGGGACCAAAGGAAAACAGAATTTATTTATTAAAAAACGTGTACCTATTCTTACAGGTTTAAACTTCAGTTACCTTCAAAGGTACTCTCCTTTTGATGCAATACACCTATTGAGATATTTTTTCCCCACTGCTTAAAACAGTTTTTGAACTCATTGATTACTTCTGCCATTTTTTTGTGTCACTGCTACCACATTGGCAAAACATCTCCCTTTGGGGATTTTTTTCATTGGGGGAAAAAAAGAAGTTGCTCAGGACAAGACTGGGTGAATAGGGAGGGTAGGGCACAGGGGTCATGCAGTTTTTGGTCAAAAATACCTGAACACTGAGCTCAGTGTGAGCAGGTGCACTCATAAATCACCCATCCTCAAATGGGTACATGCATTGAGTCTTCAAAAAAAATTCACTGAAGCCAAACTCAGCCTCTCACAACAATGGCAGCTGGTACACTGATACAGATGGGTTCCTAGAACACTCACCTAGCAGGGGAAGCCTGTACTACAAGGGACCCACCCTCCAGAAGATAATTCCTTTTTGGGGGGTCCCCACCTCACATTGTAATTTTATGGCAGTGAAACTATTCTATATAATACTACAATGCTGGTACACATAAACAACATGCATTTTTCAAAAGTTGCAGAAATTTATAGCACAAATATTGAACCTTAATGTATGTGGATTTTTAAAAATCCTTTTGGAAGTCAGTGGGTTATGGGATGTAATGCAGGATATGGTAAATAATTTAACTATATTACAAACCTATGAAACAATTTCACAGAATGAGGCAGAGGGAAAGAAGCTACTCTAAGTAATTTTGGAAATGAGTGGAGTCTACAAGATTAAATGTAAACATAACAGTATATAATCACCGTACTTCAATGAGCTGATAACATTACTTCCCATGGAGGTAAGGGTTAAAAATCCTGAAATTACTAAACATGTGCTGTGGAACTGAACAATTAAGTAAGTGGATAGCAGATGGTTGGAGCCAGGTTCCTCACTGTTGGAGTGGGAGCTCACAGCAAGAGAAGGACAGAATGATCCATGTGTTGATGCATTAGAATTGGAGACATCAATATGAACTCACAATTAACTTAATATAGATATAGATGCATATGTACATAAAATTATAGGTATGTATATATACATGGATTAGTATACACACATATATTCCTTGTTCTTGCAACTGACTGCCAAGAAACAAGAACACCCTGGTAATACAGAGCACACAAATGCCCTCCTCATGGTTTTTAATACTATTCTTCAGTAAACAGAACCAAGGCTTCTTGGAGAAATGACTGATTCTCAGACTGGGGAAGAAAACATATAAGATGAGCCTGGAGCACCTTGTGGTGCCACAAACCAAGGGTGTTCATGAAAACCACTAGAAATGCCAGGGAGACACAGGAGTCAATGAACTTGTGGATGGTAATATTTCAGTTACACATCTGAATTAAATCTCATTGGGTGTTAACAGGGTTAAACTCTGAATATGAAATAAAAATGGAATATTCTGGTAAAGTACATGATATATAATAATTTATTATTGGTAATAATAATAGCAATATGACCATTTATTAACAGGCATAATTGAATTGCTAAAAGAAATAAATAAAAATAGAGCTTAGGTATGCTCATAACATTTAAAGAATCCAAGAGTATAATTTAAAGTATAAAAATCATTTTGAAACATTGGATTTCTCCCAAACACCACTTACACCAAGCAAGTAGAGATGGCACACAGACAGTAACCAGACAGGCAAACAGGTAGATTGATAGATGGGTAGAAAGCAAGCACATTATTCAAATTTTTATATACTAGGATGAATACTATTCCTACAACAACAAAAAAATATTTGTTAACATGCCTCTTTCAAGCCCAAACCCTACCTCTACCTTCTCAGAGAGCTGGCCCTTAGTACTTTGTAATAATATACAAGAAGGCAGGAATTGTTTGAGAATATTGGGAGAAAAACCCTACTCAACGAAAGATATGAGGATTCTGATATAAAATCTTCTCTCGTTTTTTGGAGTATAGGGGAACAAGTGAGAGAAATTCAAGTTTTAATTTTAATTATGAAATTATTAATTAATTAATTTGACCAAGTTATTCTTGAATTGGCTAGATTAAGTTACTAGGTATTTCTCGGGAATAATAGTGTGAGGAAAAATTTGTTTCAGGACAATTAACATGTATTATTTTTCTGCCAAATTTGAGGATTCAGCTATACAAATATGATAGACCATAGTTTTATATTTTATTTACATAGCAGAAACCAAAGTTTAATTCCTGGGGTCTTTGAGATTACTTTTTCTCTTCAATATAGATAAATACATGTGTTCACAAATTTTGACAAGTGCTGCATTAAACTGTTTTTCAGAACCGCGGCTTTGAGACTTTTTTGGTGGTTGTCTGCAGATGTTTCTTACTGCCGTCTGCACAGCAAGTTGTGCGCCCTCTTAAGAAATGCCAGGCTCAGGGCTGTGGTTGTGACTCTTAATCTTCATACTGATATTTTATTTTGTTTTGTTTTGTTCTGTTTTGATTTCATGAAGCTCTGAAATTTGAGTAACTCACAAAAAAGCATTTATGTTTAATCTTTTCTACCCTCTATTTGTGTGATTTTAAAAACACCATGTTTGAAATTAATCATCTTGTGTTTTATATAGCTGAACAGGTGAAAATTAATATTTTTTCAAGTTTAAGGCTATGATAGATAAAAGTACATTAAAAATTTTTGCATAGCTTTATTACATGATCAGAGAAAAGACATTGGATTCCTTCTTCCAACCCCTCTCAGAGGAAGAACACTGAACTTAGCCTGTAGTTTACCCTCAATACACTATGTACACTGTAAACATGTACATTTGTTGTTGAAATTTCTTCTGTCAGCAGCTGAGTAGAGTGCCCTTCTTCCCTTTACAAATCAAGTATCCATTCATTACACGTGCTTCCATTTCTGAACAAAATTCAAAATTTTGGTTAAAGCACTTCTAGCACTCATGCTACTAAATTACCTGAACTAGGAGTAGTTTTAAAACGTGCACAGTTCTTTATGTTTTCCTTTCTTATAAACATAGAATGCTATTCGTAAAAATGTATTTTGTCTTCCATTTAAGGGAAGAATAAATAAAACAGGCAGGGGAGTGAAGGGCATATTTAAGCAATACAAAATTTTTATAGTATTTTTAATGCCATGAAATTTACAACTACTTATTTTTTGAAAATGCTTTATTTCACTCTGTGATGCACTTTTTATTGATGTTTTCAGAAAAATTATCTGACATGTGTACATGAAAACAGGTTATATAATCACAGAAAATACATTCCCTAGAAAATGGTAAAGAAAAGCACATAGCAAGACAACAAAGTTAACCCTCAATTCAATTCCAGAAAGCCTGACAAAATTTCATGTGCCAAGTTGCTATTTTAAAAGTTTACTTTAATACAGAGTAAAGCTAAAATTTTAGGCAAACTATGCTTATATAGACATATACTTTCAAACAAAAAAAAATCTGTCAAACTTTGTGAACAAAGTGGAAAGAAAACAATTCCATGAGGAAATATAAATGAATTCAATGTTTTAATGGGAAAGGCTAGGCATGTGCTATTTAAAAATATGTGATGATTGTACTATTGCAACAAGATTATATTTGTTTTTAATATTGATAGCTTTATAATCATATTGTTTTATAAGTATATGTCATAACTTTGATTTAATTAAGATATCAGCATTTTGATGTTATCTGAATGATAGAAACATAGGGGAAAAGTATTCAAGTAGCTGGGTAAAGCAAATTGCAAATATTGCTATAGTGTCCAACTCAAAAACAAATGTGTGAATACTGTAATTGAAATAAGCAAGAAATGTACCACAGCTCTTTCTTCCAGTGGTCTATCGATGGGCATTTGGGTTGCTTCCATATGTTGGTGATTGTAAATAATGCTACAATGAACATAGGGATTCATAAATTCTATTACCAGAGAATAAAACGTTACCATTTGCAACAACGTGAATGGACCTAGAGGGTATTATGTTAAGTGACATATTACATAGAAAGACAAATATCATATGATTTCACTTATATCTGGAAGCTAAAAAGGAATATAAATGAACAAACAAAACAGACAGATTCATAGATAACAGGGAACATATGGATGGTTGCCAGAGGGGAGGAGAATTGGGGGGTGGGTGAAAGAAGTAAAGATATTAAGAAGTACAAATTGGTTACAAAATAGTCACAGGGATGTATAGTATAGCATAGTGTCAATATGTTATAATATCTATGTAAGGTGCCAGGTGGGTCCCAGAAATAGCAGGGGGACCTTGTAAAGTATATGTAAAGTATATGATTATCCAACCACTATGCTATACACTTAAACTAATACAAAATAATACTGAATATAAACTGTAATTTAAAATTTAAAAAATAAATGATCAATATACTCATAGAAAAAATTCCAAAATTTTTAGATTAGACAACTAGACTTTTGGTTGTTTTGGTTAGTCAATAAAATAAGCAACGAGGGTGGCAGGGTTTTAGTCTTTGACTGAGGTGAAAAGGTAATGAGTGAACTTCACAACACATGGGTGGGTCTGATACAACCAGATGAAAGCACTCACTCGGCAACTCAAGAAAGTATATTCTTATCATGGGTGAGAGTACAAGAGGCCAGACTGAATAGAACTCAGAAATGGGACACTGAAAAGGTAACATTTAAGGCTCACATAGGAAACATTGCTATGTGAAGAACCAATAAAGTATAAATAGTAACATGAATATCATTTGAGAGGCTAAGGAAAGAGGATAGTTTCAAGGATACTTTCAGTTGTTAAAAATTGGAACAGTTCATTAAAACTTTATGTCACTAACAACTAAAAAATGACCAATAGATCTTGTTCTTAGTTGACTTCAGCAAGAGTAATTTCTCTGAAAAGTGAAAGCACAAAATACCTTCCTGAAACATAATGGAAAGATAAGGACGTAAGAGCAAGGGATGAAAGCACACATTATTTTAAGAACATTTGCTATGGAAGAGTGTGATTGCTCAGTGCAAGAATGGATTTTTAAAAACTGAATTTGTGCAACTCTTCATGAGAGCACCTTGATACATTCATCCACATTATTCTGCTTATAAAATGAGTTCAAATGTTAAAATGTTAGGTGAGTGTAATTTTCCCTAATGTTTTTCTCTTTCTCACTTTAATCCACTTAATCAGAATGAGATAATAAAGCAGCAAGCAAAAGTGTATGGAAGACGGAATAATGCTACTAATAAGCATTCTTATTGAGCAATACACTTCTATGAGCCAATTTTGCGAGGGGGATCTAGACTGAGTCCAGTAGATCCCTGAGTTGAAGAGATGGGGGCTAAATTCCCCAGGGAGGGCAAGCAAGCTAGAATCTACAGGACAGAGTACCAGAGAGGAAGGAGCCATACATTACCACCCCTCCCCCAACAAAAGTTTCAAAGATTTGAAAAGGACAGCCCTCATGTCTTTAGCTGAGTTCATGGGGAGGCGGAAACCACCTAGAGCCAGGCAAAAGAACCACCTTAAGGGCTCTCCCCTCTCCAAAAAATTCTTCAGAATTCATACAATCCAAATTATAATCCCTGTTCCCACCAGTTATAATGGAAGAACTTCATAATTCTCAGGGCACTGTATAGAATGGTAAGAGGGGTTTTACTTCAGCAGTTGAGCAAATGAGCCTTAGATTAGATGGTGTTCTAATACTGTCTAACAAGGTTTATAAACAAGACCAGAAAGGATGAAACCATCTTCAAGTAACCTAACTGCAACCTAGAATAAACATCAAAACAATTATAAGAAACAAAAATATCTTCTACACAAATCACAGGATCAGGCATCCAATCAAGTTTACCAGGCATTCAGAAAAAAAAAAAAAAGCAGGAAAATACAACCCATACTAAACAAACAAAACTGACCCAGAACTGGCTCATTTTATAATAGCAGAAAAGTACAATAAAATAATTATTACATCTGAGTTCCATATGTATTCCAGTTGTTCAAAAAGGTAAAAGAAAGGCTGAATACATTAAATAGTGACAGACATAGAATATAACAAAAATTGAATTTTTAGAGCAGAAAGCTACAATTTCAGGGATTAGTGAATAGGAAGAATAGCAATAGAAAATAGTCAAAAGTAAATACAAAGGGAAAGAAGACTGAAAAAAAAATAATAGCATCAAAGTACCTTGGGAGAACATCAAGTAGCCTCATATAAGTGTAACTGGACTGTGAATGAAAGTTGGAAAAAGGTGAAGGGGGTGAGAAAAATTTTTGAAAAAATAATGGCCAACATTTTCCCAAATCTGAGGGAAAACATAAACCCACATATTCATTCCCTTATGTAGAGGTTTATAGATATTGAGACACTAATCTATTAATATCCCTTAGATTGCCAGTGGTAGATTAAGGATAATACCCAGAAATATGTCTATTGATCCAGGCAATTTTGATCACATCATGGCATCTATTCTTTAATATTGATGCTGTGCCATATGAAATTGTACTTTAAATGATCCAAATTTAACCTGTTTATTTTTTGCTCAACCTTCTTAATGTACTAATTAAAAAGAACCTATGTAAGAGAAAGATGGCTTTTATATGAAAGATGATAAAAAGTTAAAGAAATCCATGAAGTTTTTTACTATAATAGAGTTTACATGAGACATAAATATTATAAAAGCAACTTATACTTTTATATTTTTGAATAGTGAACACTATTCAAAACAAAGCAAAAAAAAAAGCAACAACAACAAAAAGAACACAATCTTATGCAATCTAAACTATCTCCTTGGGATAGTTTAAATTCATAGTTCCGAAACCAGACTGGTCAGAATTCAGTTCTTTCACTTACTAGCTAACTTACATTAACTAAGTTAACTCCCCCTTCGTTGAATCTATTTTCTTATCTTTAACTAGAAAATAATGAGTTGATATAAGGATTAAAAGAGTTAATATTTACAAAAAACTTAGAATAGTATCCAACTCATGTTAACTACTACATGGGTTTGATAAATGACAAGTGGGTGACTTGACATTTTATTTAATATCCCAACCTTTCCCTTCTTGAATGAAATATTTTTATACATTTTTCTCATTTCACTTTTTTGCCTTTCATATCTCCTTTCACTTTTTTTTTAAGATTTTATTTATTTATTTTTAGAGAGGGAAGGGAGGGAGATAGAAAGAGAGAGAGAAACATCAATGTGAGGTTGCTGGGGGCTGTGGCCTGCAACCCAGGTATGTAGCCTGACTGGGAATCGAACCTGCAACACTCCCTTTCACTTTTAAAATCATTTTAGTATAAATTTATCATAAAAATATAGTCTTATTTTTACAAGACTGTATTCATTTTGTACTGTGATGTATCATACCTTTTCATTTCATCTTTTATTATTACTTCATATATTATTAAATATTTTACATTTATTTTCACATAATTATTTCATAACACCTAGCTTTTTTTTTTGGAGAAATCCCCATGATAAGTAATGCTGTAATAAATGCCCTTATGATAGATGCTTACACTCTCCTTTTTCACTCAGAGGTTTTTCTCCACTTTGGCTCCAACTTCAGCGATGACTCTGCCTCCGAACACATCCCAGTGCCCTCTTCTGTAAGTAAGCCTCCTTTCAACCACACTAGTTCTCTGGCTACTATTTCTCCTCCTGAACTTCATCTAACATCCCCCCAAAATTGCCTGCATATACAGTTTATTCTCATCTACTTCACAGACTCTTTCTTTTAATTGAATTTTTTGGGGTGGCCTTTGTTAATAAAGTTATATGTTTCAGTTATACTATCCTGTAATACATTATCTGTATCATATGTTCACCACCCACATCAAGTCTCCTCCATTCATCCCCACTTTACCCTCTTCTATGTCCCCCACCCTCTTCCATTCTGGTAATCACTACACCGTCATCTGTGTCTATGAGGTTTTTATTGTTGTTGTTGTTGCCATTTGCTTAATCCTTTACATAGACTCTTAAGACTTTACTCTGACCTCTGCCATTCTACCAAAACTGTGCTGTAAAATATCACAAGTATCAGATTGATAAATTTATCAATTTGGTATTTGTGATACCAATATAATAACAAATACCAATGACATTTTTAACTCTGAAGCACATAAAATTGCTGATTGAAACCCCATCACCTCTTTCTTGATATTTTCTTCCTTTGGGTTTTATGACTTTCTTTAAAATAATTTTTCACTTGTCAATGACTGAAAACTCTACTGAAGATGCTGTTGTTAGATAGGACAAGGGTCTCAGAGTCTGGGCAGTTCTTACTCAATGGTATTCTTGCTAAATGTTCAAATGTAGCACAATATTTTGCAGACTCAGCTATAACCCAATCAGCTTGACCAGAACCCAAATAGATAGGTTTAGCTAACTGCAAAGAATAAATCAACATGTTATTAATCAAATACTGTATATGAGCAATGGCTAAGCCTCCCTTTTGGAGGAGACAAAGCTTTGGATAGAAATCTCATCTTCTTTACTTGCAGCAAGTAAATAAAACTACCTAAGGACATACCTCATTCTGGACTAGAATCCCTAAAGTGGCAAACCCCTTGAGCTTGGTAACAGACTAAACAGTGACAGTAGGTGTTTACCTAACCTCAATGTCTAGATTATACAGCTTCAGGTGCTGCTGATAATAGGGCTAAAGTGCTAGCAGGAATCTTCCTCTCACTTTTTATGTTGCCTTCTTGAGTGAGACCTTCCCTTCTAAGTGGTAAATTGTCCAGCAGCCACTCCAAATTCAACACTTTAAACTTAGAGCCATTCCAGCAAGAGAAGCATCTCTTCCATGACTCCACTGAATTTCCTTAGTGGGGTCGTACTGGTCTGATTTTACTCCCAAGCAGATCTCCAAAGTGACCATGACACACAGGTGCTATTGATGATAAGTATATAAATATTATATGAAATATCTATCATTTAGATATTTATGTATTTAGCAATATGTTGCTTTTATTCCATTCCCATTATCCGACTCCAGGTTCCTTAACTCTTATCGAGATTATTCCTCTATTCTCTGCATTGGTCTTCTTGGCACCTTGTCTTACTGTGCATTTTTTGCTGTTATACTCTTCCTAAAGCACCATTTTAATCATGTCACTCCCCCTGCTAATAAATTTTCAAAGGTTTCTCATTAACTATTAAAGTCTACCCAACTTAGATTGCCATTTAGATCTTCTCATAATGTGTCCTTGTGTAACTGTCTGGTATTTAACCACAACCTCCCACTTCCATGTCACGACTTTTCTGTAAAGTTGCTGTTCTTTTAAGCCAAATTAAGACAAAGATCCTCCAAGTAACCTTTAATAAGCCACTTGACCTTTCTATGCTTTTGTAGTGAGGACAAATACAAATGTAGCTCTGCATATTGTTTGATAGGTTGCACTGTTGAATTTCTCAGTGCAAAGAACTTTGAGCTCCTCAGATTAAATATACTTTATGAGTGCAGAACATTGTGTCCACTGAGCCAAAAATAACTGTAGGTTAATAAGTACCCCAGATTCCTAATTGAAAAACCCAGGTGCCGTCTAGCAGACAACATTCATTATTGTGTTTTAATTTCCTACATGGAGTTAAACTTTTATTCTTTGCCTTTCAAGTATCTTTCCAAGTTTAACTCCATTATATTGTGCTATCCTTTTTAGATAGGTAGGTTTCATTAAAAAACATGCACAGTTTAATCAGTCCTCTTCAACAAGCTCTGAATTGTCTTATGGCATTGATTACAATATATCTAAACAAATCCCTTCGGAAGAGGTCGAAAACCAGCTGGAGCTTCTGTGTTATTCCAGTTCCAAAGGTGCTCTATTTTTCCAGCTTTGCTTTTTGAGTGAGTTTGGCAATGTGCTTCTAGCTTACATCCTATAATAAATTATCCAGCTTTTGGGGGGTTCAAAAGGACCCCCCCAAAATCTTTAATTTTTACACAGCAATCTTTATTTCATGATGTTTTGTTCTAAAGAATATCTGTCTTAGATCTGAGAAAATGGGTTGCCTTCCCAGTGGACACTCTTGCTCCATACAGATAATGACATTGAACTGTCTAGGAGGCCAACACTATATTCAGTCGACTTTGCTACCTCTCTAGTGCCAGAGAAACTCACATTACTCTAAATTGCTACTTCCACAGCTTAGTCTGATCTTCTCGGCTACCATACATTGAAAAAAAGACTTCTGAGATTTTTTTTCAGATATCTATGACTCATGTTCCAGGAGCTTTTCTTTATACTTGGATCGCTCATATGTGTAGAAAATTTAACTGGCCAAGCCAGATTGATCTCACTTCTCTAAATACCCTTCCTGCTTTATATAATTTACAATTAATATTTTAAAATAATTACTCACCATAATAAGAGTAAAATGTGTTATTGTTATTTGCACCATCGTTATTGTTGTCGGGTCACACAGTGTAGGAGAATAATTACCAACACAGGCTCTGAAAACAAGCTGCCCAGAAATGAAAGCAAGTCTACCAAGTATGTGCAATATGATAGTGATAAGGTTACTTAACCTCTCTAAGCCTCAGTTTTTTCATCTGTAAAATAAGATAATTTACAAAATAGAAATATAATAATCAAATGAAGGCATCTATGTTAAGGAGTCTCCAGAGTATCTTCTTCAACTAACAAACACAGTAAGTCTTATTTACTAATTTCCATTTACTTATTGCATTTAACATAAAGCCTGCTAGGATCTTCAAGTTAACATCAAAGAAACTGGAGCTTTCTGATCTTACTTCGTAGCTAGCTCAGGAGTGGCATGGCACAGTGCAGACTGAATCCTAGGCATTATGACTCCAGTTCCATGTTATTCCCATGTTGATCATATCCCCTCACTATTTATGAATACTTGCCAAGGAAAGATCTAGACAGGTAGATATTATAAGCTTTAATGCAATTTCTGTTTTCTGAGTGAAAAGCTAAGGCCAAAAATATAATATTTGGGCTTTTTAGAAAATAATATAAGGTTCTAGAGATACCTGATAATTTATGTCTTCTGGTTTGTTTTAATCTTGTACATACATAAATCTAAGAGTCTGGACACAGTGAACTAGAAAACTCTGTAAACCAGGGGTGTCAAACTTGTTTTCACCAGGTGTCACATCAGCCTCACAGTTGCCTTAAAATGGCTGAAATAATTTTAGGACTGTATAAATGTAACTACTCCTTAACTGTTAAGGAGTTGAAATTACATTTGACCTTTTGAAGGCAACCACGAAGCTGATGTGGCCCCCGGTGAAAGAGAGTTTGACATTCCTGCTGCAAACCATATATAGGCATTTGCATGTACCATACTTAACTTAAATTGAGAGTTATCTCTGAAACAGTGGTTCTTAAAATTCCAGTGGTATTACCTGACAAGTAGCATGATGCTGCCAACATAATATAGTACATTGTATTATTATACTTGCATTGCTATAACAGAATACCATAAACAGGGTCATTTAAACAACAGAAATGTATCTTACAGTTTTACAGGCTGAAAGTCCAAGATCATGGTGCTAGCAGGGCTGATTTATCGTAAAGCCTCTCTTCTTGACTGGCAGATGGCCTCTTCTCTATGCCCTTGCATTCTTTGTGTCTCTTATAAGGATACTGATTCTTTTGGATCAGGACCCTACCATTCCATTATGACTTCATTTAACATTAATTACATACTTAAAGAGGTAATTAATACAAACACACCAGAAGTTAGGGCTTCAAAACATGAATTTGAGGTACACACAATTTAGTCCATAATATTGTCATGTCCTATTAATCCAAATTAAAGATCTCTTTTAAAAAGTAGAAGGCTCATTGAAAGAAAATCATCAATTCTTAGATTTCAAGAACAGGTAGTATTTAATAATATTTTGCCCAATTGTTCCTAAAATATATATTAAGATGAATATTTACTTACCATTTTCCATATCAATATCCATACAAAATTATAATTCATATATGTGTATGATGATAAAATATATGTACTGTTTTTAAAATGTGTGATGAATTCTGAAGTCCCATGTGATTCTGAGAGTTGAAACAATATGTTTTCATATGACAATAGAATTTTTTTCAAATGCACATCAGTATCTATATATCTAACAAATCTAATTGTACTGGCTTCTGTGATTGATCACTTCCATTCCTATTCATGACTTCAATATGTTTTCTGCCAACTACTGACACTACTTCCCACTGACAGCTGTCAGTTGTCACCCTTCTTCAAAAATGGCCCTTGACTGGAAAAAGCTGTCTATCCCTGTGTCATACCCTATGCCCTCAGGAATGCTTGTATCCCATGATTGATATAGTCAAAGGTACAAACACCCATTCCCCTCAACACAACACAGGACAACTTTGAGGTGTGAGTCCATATTCATAGTTGGTACATCTCAGCCCATATTCCCACTCTGTCCAATCCATTTCCCTTTGTTTGCCTTCCCAAGAGCACACTAGACGAACCCAGCCTACCAGAGTAACAAATATTCTTTAAGCGCTGGTGAAGGCATTAAGTAATCAGAAAAAAATAAGTAAGAGTATATTTCTTCCCTTCAAATGGTACAGAGATGTGTTTTCAAAACTGTGGGTAATAAAATTATTTTAGTCAGACATGATTCCTTTTTGTCAAAAATAGCAACAAAATTAAGAATGTTAATGGTCTGCCAAGTTGTAAGAACAAGAATTCATTTGTGAAATTTGGTTACAGTTTCATAGATTTATTTCTCTAGGAAATCTAAGAAAGTATACAACCAACCAAGTTTTCTTCATGGAAAAAATAAGCAATTGTAGAACAATAATTCTATCAGTAATCTTATACTTTATAACATTTTTATAAATTGCAAAACTATTTGACTCACACTGCCAAAACTGTATGCCAAAATTACTTTCTGGTTTTTAAAGGGGCTGTGTCATTTGTCTCTCTGGCTGTGGAGGTTTATTAAGGGTGTTTCATGTGCTGGACACCGTGATTGGTGCTGCTTTTGCTCCCGTACTGTGATCCCAAGTGTTAGCCTCATGCCTGGAAGGTCACAGGCCACTGAAAAGTACTTCCTGCACAAATGAGAAGTGACTGCACTTGGGTTCATGGCACCTGAACTCAACTGCCAGCTCTGTCCTGAGTGTGAGTTATGGAAATTCCCCTGAACGTTTCAGCTTTGAAGGATGCTTAACTGTAAATTAAGGCTGAAGATATTAATAGACATATGACAACATGTGTAATGAGACTTCAGTAAAGTAGTTTATACAGAAAATTAATATAAACAATAGATAACAATAAAATTTTGGACTCATTTTGTATCTTTCATACCATACCATACACAATACCATAATGAACATTTTTAAATGCTGATTAAAACAGCCTTAACATTCCCATCAGCCAGACTGAATTTTAGACAGGTTTCTTCCTGAATCTAGGGCCCATCCACTCCCCTTTTTCAGAACATTTACTTAAAAAAAACTTATAAATTCTTTCCCTGCCCCTTTGAGATATAAATCTTTTAAAAAACAGTTTTACAACCCAAAGCTGTCTTTCTCAAGAATCTAGGAGGCATTTATTTGAAATGTGATCACTAAGGAAGATAGGGCACCTGTCACCGCGCCCCCCCCAAGTCTCTGTGGAGGGGTAGGACCCTAACTGAGATGGGTGCCTTGTTCCAATTACCTCCTCTCATGAAGATAAGAGAAAACTTACTTTCCCTTCTGTAAAGCTAATTAGCAAACAGGGATAGCCCTTGCTGTCTCTTCACACTAATGTATAAAAAGTCTGCCACATTTGTTTCAGTAGAACTGAGTACAGACCCAGTCTTAGCCCCTCTCTCCTACTGCAAGAACACTGAATAAAGTTTTCCTTCTCTGCTTAAGTTTGACTGGTGCAATATTTGCTTTGACAATGCCAACTACAATCCATTACCAAAAGCTATCATTTCAGAAATGTTTTAATACACGTAAGGGAAAGAAGCAGAAGGATCAAGTATACAGTGGAGAAATCAGATGAGAGCCAGAAAAGCAGGTACAAACTAGTTGAAAAATATTTTCATTAAACACTGGCTGCTACCCATGGAGTTACAGAGACAGAGAGGAGAATGTTCTCTCAGAAATTATAGTACCTCAGGACACAATTTTTAGCTAAGAGGCTCAGGCTGAGGCTACACATGCTCAGCGTTCCAGGAGTCATATATTTTGCCAGACATATTAGAAAAATAAATAATGAAAAGGAGGTAGTATTCCCCCCAAATTGTACAAATGTCAAAAAATATAGCCACCTTCCTGAGTGTTATTGTGCCTTGCTGTCTAACCCAAGCAAAATCATCATTTCTTCTGTCAAAACACACTGAAAATAATGTGTGAAGAATAGGAGGAAATCTTTCATATTTCCAGTGATGAATTAACACCATGATGGTCCCCACACTCAGCTACCTCTTCTCAGCAAAGTCAAGCAAATTGAAAGATTACATAGAGAATGCCAAGAATTATAACCTCTGGAAAGGATAGTTACTTTTAGATCATGCTACAAAGTTGCTGAAGTTTACAAGAGAGCTGATTAAAAAGATTCTGCTCACTAGAAACTTTCATGTGTATAATTATTTCTTGCTTGATAAGCACTGGCAGTCAATGTTTCAAGAACTGACATTAGGATGCTTATTAAAATTAAGTTTTTCTCTATTATTGCAAAATTAATATTTAAATTTGACAATTTAGAACATGTGAAAAAAAGAAAATAGAAATCTATAATTATCTATAAATCCACATTTTAGCAATACCCATTACAAGCATTTCCACAACATTTACTTCTATGTATACATAGAATATTTAGCATAGCCTAATAGTACAAGTCTTTACCTTGTACTATAAAGCAAACATCATTGTAACCACTGTATCAGTACTGTACATTTAATTCTCACAACAAGCCTATGAAATGGGCACTATTCTTATTCATATTTTACAATCAAGGAAACAGGCACAGAATGGTTAAGTGAGCTGCCCAAGTTCACAGAGTTAGTAAGTGATCAGACGAGATTTTAGTTAGGCAGTCTGGCTTCACAGTCCAGGCTGAACAACAAAGTCTTCAAAATAAAAATCCTTGTTTTAAGAAATTCAGTTTGTCAAAGTTTTGCATTTTATATACCATTTAATGGTAAGTTTTTATAGTTACATTTTTAAAAATACCTTTCCTGTTATCTTCTTTGAATAAATTTCTGGAACAGGGCCACTTAGTCAAGGAACATGCCAGTTTTTAAAAACTTTGATATATGTTGTCAAATTGTCCTCCATACTGCATTACCAATTTTATTCCATTTATAGTATAAGAAAGAGCCCCTTCAATTTCCCTTCTCATGATAGATGGGTTGCCACTCTACACCTACCCCCACTGTATCTGAAATTTTAGACTAAGACAACACATATTGCAAGTATAAATTACACTATACTTGTCCCTTACTCACCAGTCAAGGCACTATAGAGAAACACTTGCACAAACTTCATTATCTAGCTATTTTTCATAGAATTTGAAAATAACTCTTCATTTTCAGTGAATTACATTAATTGTATTAATTCAGGACACAACAGGTGCTGGCTACTCTCTAGGCACAGGCAATAATGCAAAGACAAATGATGCAGTTTATTCTCTTCATTAGCTCACTATGGAAGGGGGAAGTTATCTATTTAAACAGCAAATGTATATGGTGGAGTAATGGCCTTGTTATTTATAAGCAGACTATTGTAATTACTATTGCTCTATTGAAGACTATTACAATATTGCAAAGGGGTGAATAAAAACATACTATTAATTCTGACTGAAGTGCTCCAGAATCCTTCACTGTGCAGTTATCTTTTTAATTATTCAATTTATTGGGTGATTTTGGTTAATAAGATTATATAGGTCCCCAGTGTACATTTCTGGTTCATATTCTGTATATTGCCTTATGTACCCACCACCCAAAGTCAAATCATTTTCCATCCCCCCATATTTGGCCTCCTTTATACTTTACTACTCCCCAAACCCTTCCCTCTGGTTTCTACCATACTGTTGTCTGTGTTGGTGAGTTTCAACTTTATAACCCACATATGAGTCAAACTATACAGCTTTTAGCTTTTTCTGATTGCCATTTTGCTTAGGATGATATTCTCAGGGTCCATCCATGTTGTCACAAATGGCAGTATTCCATCTCGTCTTATGCCTGAGTAGTATTCAACAGTATATGTATACCACGTTCTCTGTTCAGCCATTTATAAAAAGGACCTTTTGGTTGTTTCCACATCTTGGCCACCATAAATAATGCTGAAATGAATGTAGGGGTGCATATATCTTGATAAAGAAATGTTTTCAAATTTGGGGGGTAGATACCCAGAAGAGGGGTTGCTGGGTCATATGGTAACTCTATTCAGTTTCTTGAGGAACCTCCATACTGTTTTGCATAGTGACTGTACCAGGTTACATTCCCACCAACAGTTATCTTTTGAGTTGAGACATAAATGGAAAGAGCATTTGGTAGGTATAAAAAAGTCTTGAAGGACATACCTGAGCCAAAGAATATGATAAATCAAGAAGCAAGCCACAAACACATAAAAGTACATAATACTTTGTGATGGTCAGGTATTTCCATTGATAAAACTTACTCTGCACAAAAAAATAATAAGCTAGTCATTAAAAAGTATATTAAGCACTTCCTTTGTACCCAATATTGTTCTAGACACTATTGAGAGAGTGATCTGTTCAACCTTCCTAAGGAAGGGAGATTAAAAAAATAAACAAGTATGTAAAAAGATTGAGAAATGACAAATTCTGAAAATAAAACTAGACTTTGTGATACACAAGATGCATGTAGCCAGGCAAATATCTGAGGAGCACATTGCAAGCAGAATAGAATGAAACTATAGACAGGAGGCAATGCTCATAAAAGAAGGCTAAGTGATTGTTCCAGAGATGATTGGTGCCTTCAGTCTGCTGTGTTTTTTTGCAAGATTATTTGATACCTTTTTATTCATTTTTTTTTTTGTCTGGTTGGTGAGTGTGTGCTTAAAATTTTAAGAAGTATCATTTCATTTTTATTCGCTTGTGCTGAGGAGTTACTGAAATTCTTTCCTGGTCATTAAATATCCTCTTTTTTCAGCCCTGGTTGCAGGGTGACCAATATCAACTCCACTCTTAGTCCTGCCTTTCCCATCCAGCCTCACATTCTAGCTTCTGCCTTATTCAGCCACATCATATGAGGCCTCATGTGATGAGGCCACTCTTTATGTAAAGAGTCCACTCTTTAAATATTACATTCATAGGGATTCGATATAACATTAACAAGTGATGTTTTCTTCAAGGATTTTTTTCCCCTTGAGAAATGATTATAAAACTATGTTTCTTAACAAAATCCACCTTACATTCTGTGTCCAAAACTGAGCTTCTTTGATTCACATAACTTCATCTCAATTGGACCACTATTGGCATTTATCAGTAGCTTTGAATTCTTTTTCTTTTCCTTTTTCCTAGAGCATTATGCATTTTTAGAATACACATTATGAATTAATAATCAGTACAAAACTCTATATTTTAATTTTCTTTAGTGCATTTTGTCTAAATATAATAATTCTGTATTATATATATATTATTAAAAATATTAACTTATTTTGATGAAAAAAATGGTTTTTCTCACCCTAAGCTGTACAGTGCAATTATCACCATATATGACCATGGAATAATTCTAGTGATGGAAATTGTAGGGATTGTGGTGGTCACTTATACCCAGTTTATGTGAACATTATCTGTAAGCAAAAGGAGACAAATTAGCTAGCTATTTCTCAAATAGATCATTGTACATTTACCTTGGCCTTTTAAAATTATCTCCTAAAAATTTTAAATATTCTTGCCAACACTATAAAGTGAATACTAAATGTTTGTACTTGTCTAACTTGGGGAAGAAAGTTCTTTGGGGTTTTCAAGTTGCTTGGAGATTGTCACTTGATGTATTGCTTTAATCATTTTGTTGTTTTAATCAACGTGCACATTTGCTCAGAGAGATATGATGAGCATAATATAATGAATGCCAAAAATAACAAGCAGGAAAACCTCTGGGTCCTTTCCAATTCCAAAATATAATGTAATCTCTAAACCAAATGAAGGTGTCCCTGGCCCAATTTGTTCAAAGCAACGTAATCAATTTTTCTCCTCCCAAAGAGAAATAAAGGGAAGGAAAGTGTAAAGGCAGTGGAGCCTCAAATATATTCACAGATGCTCTGAACACATCAAATAGATGTCACGTTCACCTGAAGAAAAGTACATTAGAAATAAATGTTTCAGAGATACACAGCAGTATCCTTTTAGTCAGTGTTCTAAAATAAAATAAAATAAACATCTGGAGGTAAATTAACCATAGTGAACCATTTTAAATTTCATATTAAAATAACATACATAATTCTTCTAACAGTTATGATACCAGATACTGTTTATTATATGTTTACTAAGTGGTAGTCAGCACATTAAAAGTGTTATACCATGGGGATATAACATACAGCAGAGCGACTATAGTTAATAATATTGTATCGCATATCTGAAAGTTGCTAAGAGAATAGATCTTAAAAGTTCTCATAAGAAAAAAAGAAAATAATATTTTGTAACTATGTATAATAATGGGTATTAACCCTTATTATGATGTTATTATGATGATCATTTCCCAATGTATATAAATATAGAATAATTTTATTGTACCCATAAAACTAATACAGTGTTATATCTCAATTATACCTCAAGTTAAAAAGAAAAGTTAGGGATTTTTATTTTTATTTACATTTTACTATGTTATTATAGTTGTCCCAAATTTTCCCCCTTTGTTCCCCTCCACCCAGCACCCCTCACTCCCTCAGGCAATCCCCACACCATGGTTCATGTCCATGGGTCAAATGTTATCCCATTTTAAACCACATGAGAATCTGAAAATTCTCTAAATGTTTTTACTTTAATTTCATTTATTTGTTTATTTGTTCTTAGCATAATAATATTCTTTTGTTCTTCTTTTCTACCCTTATTCCCTTCTTTGGTAATTGCTCAAGGGTCTTCTTTTAATTAAATCTTTATGTGACTTCTCAGACTATCACAGGATTCACTCAGTATTTATGGCACATAATAACTGGGATTCTCTTTTCTATACACCCCTGGGATCTTCAATGCTAGTGATTGTTTTCTTTTATCTCCATAACCACATCATTTAGTTAATGTCAACTACATAAATAAAAATAAATAAATAATTTTCTTGCTCATATGCTTTACTGCATCTCTCATCAGAAAATCTATTAGCACAGGGCAAAGGATAAAAAAGAAAATAAATTCCTATTACTGATAAGAATGCATTAGGATTGCTTTACTCTTTTAAAATAATGAATACAGGGTGGGGCAAAATTGGGCTTACAGTTGCTTATATGGAAAACAATACAATAATTAATAAAAGTATAAGGTAAAACTGTGTTTTAGATACATCCAACCGTAAACCTATTTTTGTCCTATCCTATATTCTAAGGCTTTCAACACATCTAAATCAATTGAAATATCATTTTAACTTACTTTAAAATTGCATGACTACAGTGTTGAATTATTTATGATGATTTGAAGACTCTCTATTTTTCTTCTGATCTTTAATACACATGCTCCTAATGTCAGTATGATGATAAAGTAGTTTTCTAAAATTATTTTAAAATGAAAGATTATTTCCCATTTTTAAAGAAAGCAGGAATTAATTCAGGAGAAAATATTCTTAAAAAGAGGTAGATTCAACAACAAGAAAATGGCCTAACCAATTAAAAAATTGGTAAAATTACTTAACAGACAACTCACCAAAAAAAAAGATATATAGGATGGCACATAAGTATATGAAAAAATGGTCAACATTATATACCATTGAGAAATTTCTAGTTAAAATAATGAGATACCAACACACAACTGCTGAACTGGCCAAAGTCTGAAGCACTGACAACACCAAATGCTGGTGAGGAGGTAGAGCAACAGCAACTCTCATTCACTGCAGGTGGGGCTGCAAAGTGGTACGTCTATTTTAGAAGATAATTTGGTGGTTTCTTACAATAGTAGACATACTCTTAACCATAAAATCTAACAATCATGTTCTTTGGTAATTATTCAAATTAAGTATAAAACTTATATCCACAAACAAAAAAAATCATGCACAGCTAGCAGCTAACTCCATCCCTGACCTACACGTTGGTGGAACAAATCCATGTCAGCATTAGCAAAGGCACTAACAGGTGAACTGTAATGTGAAGCAGTGCTCAAACTTTAGACTAACCCACAAACCACACATGCTCAGAAAGAATGCTTTGGGACATTTTAACTGGTACAGCAAATATTTTAAGAACTGAAGTGTGATTTGAACTGTTGCCCATAAGAGGTGAGACAAAACTTACAGTGTGAAAGGAATAGATTGATAGCCAACTGGAACAAAAATAAGATTATATAAAAGATTATAATTGGACCCAGAGCCTATACAATACACATGTAATATTCAAAATATCCAAGATATAACCCATAATTACTCAACATAAAATAATCCAGGAAGGTGTGACCCATTATTAAGGAAAAAAATAGCAATTAAGAGATGTTGCTTTTGACTGAGTGTGCCCATCCAAAATTCATGTTGAAACCCTACCCCTAATGCAATGGTATTAGAAGGTAGGGCCTTTGGGTGGGGGGTAATTACAGTTAGATGAGGTCATGAGTATAAAACCCTCATTAATGAGTTAATGGGATTAGTGTCATTATAAGGATCACACAAGGGTTTGCTCCCATGAGCTCACTCAACCATGTGAGGACACAGGAGAAGAAGGCTTTCTACAAACCTGGAAGTGGGCCTGCACGAGACACCAAATATGCTGTTGGCACTTTGATCTTGTATTTCTCAGCCTCCAGAACAGTGAGAAGTAATAAATGAGAAATAAGAAATAAGAAACAACCCAATCTACACTACTTTGATACAGCTGTCCAAACTAAAACATGTCATTTCCAAGGTAACCCAAACATTCAAATCACCAAATAGATATCTAAAACTGGAATTATAATTCACCTACATGTACCAAAAAAGACATACTTAAAATTATCAGAGAACTCAAAAAAGAAATAAAAACTGCCAAAAAAGAACCAAATGGAAATTTTAGAACTAAAAGCTATAATTTCTGAAGTTAAAAAATATGTAATATGTGTCAATAGAAGAAGTATCCAAGTATCAAAATATACAATAAACTTGGGGATAATTAATAGAACTATACAACCTGAAGAAAAGAAAAAAAATGATTTCAATAAAATGAACACAGCTACAGGGTCTAGGAGTAAAATATTCCATAAATATCCAACAAATATTTTACTGAAGTACTAGAACAGAAGGAGAAAGAATTGGGAGAGAAAGAATAACCAGTAGAAGTATCTTTTAAAGATGAAAGCATTTTCAGATGAAAGAAAACTAAGAGAATTCAGCAACAGCATAACTTGCTCCATAGGAGATGACAAGGAAAGTCCTTCGAATGGAAGAGAAATTACACCAGACGGGCAATATGGATCTTTGAGGGTAAAGTAATAGTGAGAAATGGTAAATACTTGAGTAAGTATTTTTTAAAAGCACTTTTCCTCTTATGTTCTCTAAAAATACATGTAACTCCTCATAGCAAATATACCATTGTCCGATATGATTCAGAATATGTGGGGATGTAATATATTTGACTTCTCTAAAATGCAGGTCATTGGGGAATATGTTAAAGGTACTTAAAAGGTTGCAAGGTGTCTACCTTTTATGTCAAGTAGTACAAAATTAGTTCTAAGTTAACTGTGAATGATTATATGCTCTAGTATAATTCCCAGAGCAAACACACACACACACACACACACACACACACACACACACTCTATCCAAAAGGTCAAGATAAACTAAAATGAAATAACAACAACTAATCCAAAAGAGGACATGAAAAGGGGAAACAGAGGAACAAAAAGGAAAGGAAACAAACAAAAAAACAAACAATAAATTGAATGATCTATTCCAATCAAATAAAAAGAGATATTGATAATGTAGATAACAATCATGATGTGCTATATGCTGCCTTTAGGAGAAAAAATTTAAGAAGATATAGGCTAAAAGTAAGTGATGAACCAATATACACCATGAAAACAATAGGCATAAGAAGACTGAGCTAACAGTTTCAACATCAGTCAACTTCATGATAGAGCTTATTTCCATGGACAAAAAGGGGTATTACATAATGATTAAAGGAACATCAGGAAGACATGATAATTACAAATGTATGCACATCTAATAACAGCTCTTCAAAATACATCAGGAAAATTTAGATTATTAAGGGGAGAAGCAAGCAATTCCACAAATATAGTATAACTTCAGACCTGTCTGTTTCAGTGGTTGATGTAACAACTACATGAAATATCAGTAAAGCTATAAAAAATCTCTGAAATCAACCAATTGATTCTAATTGACATTTATAGAACACTACAACCTAGAACTTCAGAATAAATGTTCTTTTGAACTCTACATGCCACTCAATAATTTGGACCACATGCAGGATCATAGAGAAAATCTTAGTAAGATGTAAATGGATCTAAATTCATAAAGTATATTCTATCTCAGTACTAAGTTAGGAAACTGTGGGGGTGGGGGAAATGGGAGATATTGAGCCAAAGGTACAAATTCCACACTAACAAGTTCTAGGGATCTGAAATACAGCATAGTAATTAGAGTTTCTGACACTGTATTATATACTTGAAAGTTGCTAAGAGAGTGCATCTTAAATGCTCTCACCACAAAAAGAGAAAAGGTAATTATGTGATGAGCTGGAAGTATTAGCTAACGATGTGGTGGTAATCATTTTACAATATATTAATATATCAAATCAACATTTTGTACACCTTAAACTTACAGTGTTATATGTCAATTATATCTCAATGAAGTTGGAAAGGAAAAAAAAATAAGTGCCAATTAGATGATTTTCTTTAAAAGCTCTATTATAGTAAAATCTTAAATGCCTGGATATTAAATTTTGTTGAAAAGTATATGCATCAAACACAAACAGAAATTTGCATTAAATGACAACTATATTGATTGTGTCATCTCTGGCATTGTTTATTTGTGTAATTTTTATATAAATTATATTCTAATGTAGCCCAGGCTATCTACTCAGCTATATTCAAGAGTTATAAGCAAAAGATACTAGTTTTGAAATACAACATCTAACATATATAGAGAATAATGCAATTTCCCAATACAGTTATTTATTTTAGGCAGTCTAAATTTGGACTTAGGATCAGTTTTGGAGAACCAAATTAGAGAATGAGGACCAAATTCTCCCTCACAAACTCATCAGATTCTCTTTAGTCCTTGTTCCCACTGTTATTCTGAAAACAAAATTATAATCCTTTTATAATATTCCCCTTTTAAAAACCAACATTGTACTTCACTTAAAATCTGATATCACTTTCTATAAAAATGTAATGGCTAGTATGTACTGATTACACAGTGCTGGATACTTAAATGGTATCTAGATTTTATTTATTATATAAAATAGCCATATGAACACTAGTGCAAAATTTGAGTTTTATGAATATTTTCTTGTCTATTAGCTCCTTATTATTGTGTGATTTGCTTTTAACCTTTCTTAGAAATCTTTCACTATTACTTACCATCATTCTTGTTGTTTTTCATTAAAATACTCCATCACAAATAAAATTATTTTTGCAAAGTTAATCTAGTGGTTTTTATTACAGTTGCATTACTGTTAAAATTAAATTCATTGGATATTTCTTAAGCAAAAGTGCACTGGGGAATGTTAAACAGGCAGGGGTAAGTACAGGAGTGAGATCAGAATGAAATCCAAACTCAGCTCCACAGAAGAAGAGAAGATAGAAGGGTCTTTAAGAGCTAGGGTGAGAGGTGTTATTGGCCTTCTGTGTTTGTCAGCTGGCCTCATACAAGAAAAAGTAAACTTTTTCATATCTTCATGAAAGAAAGTATTTTTACAACCTGGATCAAAGCACCCATCTTATTAGGCTCCCGCCCGCTCCACAGAGACCGGGAGACAGAGGTTCTATGTTCCTTGATGAATATATTTCATAAAAATAACTCCAAGGTTCTTGAGAAACACAGCCCTGAGTTGTAAAACTGACATGAAGCTTTTAAAAAGATTTACATACAAGAGGACAGAGAAAAAATTTATAATTTCAAGTTTTCTAAACTAAATTTCTAGGGAAAAGGATCTCTGTGGTTAGGCCATCTAGTTCCTTAAGGATCACGAGAGAAGGAACTGAGGAGCCTCGAAGCAAGGAGCCTGTTTGAATTTCCCTCAAGCTAAGGAGGTTAAGGCCTTCTTATCCAATATCACTTGTTAAACAATTTCAGATTCAATTATGAATGCATTTACCACTTCAGGAATGTTGCAGCACAGGTTTGATAAGTACAGTGGATTATACTAGAGAAAAATGAGTGGGATTTTCACTGATTTACAGCAATCTACAGATGAAAGTTATCTTTATAAATTTGAGGGTAAAGCATTTTAACTAATTAGGAATTCTTATGTAAAAATGCACAGAATATGCTTTCAGCACACAGATTTCACAGACAAAAATCTTAATTGAACTAACCTAAGTTAATGTGATGCCTGTAAGAATTTTACACAGTACTGTGCACAATAAATTTGATTAAATTTGGCTAGCAATTTGAAAATATAAAAATTGTACTATAGATAATGTTGCTGGAAGACACAACTTCTCTACTTTGACATTCTTTATTTCCCTAAAAGAGAGTTGTCATTTTGAGAACACTTTTCCACTTTTTTTTCAGTAGGCTGTATCAACACAAGGTAAATGCCACTTTTGTGAATTATGTTTATCTAAGCACCATCGATACAAATAAATATTAAAAGAGGTTTTATCTTGCATCTCTCAGATGGCTAGTAATATTGAACATTTTTTCATATGTGTATGGGCCATCTGTCTGTCCTCCTTGGAGAAGTGTTTATTCACTAATTCCAAGTTGGGTATTTTAACAACCCGCTGTCAAGAATAGGTGGGTCATCCAAACAAAATATCAAGGATATTGTAGTATTGAATGACACCCTTGATTAAATGGACTTAATTAATAATTACAGAACATTTCATTCCAAAGAAGCAAAATATACATTCTTTTCACTGCACATTGATCCTTTTCAAAGACATATCACATGGTAGAACACAAAAGAAGCCTCAAGAAATTCAAGAAAACTTAAATTATATCAAGCATCTTCTTGAAGCACAATGGCTTGAAACTGGAAACTAAACTCAAGAAAACAACAACAAAAATTTAAATACCTGGAGACTGAAGTACATGTAGCCAAAAAATGAATGGGTTGACAATGAGATCAAGGAAGAAACCAAATGGCACCTGGAAATAAATGAAAATGAACACATAGCAACCCCAAATCTATGGGACACAGCAAAAGTAATCCTGAGATTACTAGTTCATATAAGATCCTGAGATTATAAGTTCATATATAAGTAAGCCTAGCTAAAGAAGATAGAAAAATCTCAAATAAATGGCCTAACCCTATGCCTACAAGAACTAGAGGAACAACAACAAAGACAGCCCAGAGCAAGTAGAAGGAAGGAAATAATCAAGATCAGAGCAGAATTAAATAACATAGAGGCAAATAAATAAATAAATAAATAATCCATGAGCTGATTCTTTGAAAAGATAAAAAAAATTGACTAACCTTTAACCAGACTCATCAAAAAAAGAGAGAGAGAGAGAAACCAAATAAATAAAACCGAAACTAAAGAGAAGTTACAACTGATACCACAGAAATACAAAGGATTGTAAGAAATGACAATGAACAACCATATGCCAGCAAATTGGACAACCAGGGCAAAATGGATAAATTTCTAGAAACATAAAATCTTCCAAAAGTGAATCAAGAAGAAGCAGAAAGCCTGAATAGACTGATAACAACTACTGAAACTGAAGCAGTAATTATAAAACTCCTGGCACACAAAACCGCTGGACCAAATGGCTTCATGGATGAATTTTGCCCAACATTCAAAGAAGAACTAATACCTATCCTTTTCAAACTAATCAGGAAGAGGAAAGACTCCCAAACTCTTTTTGCAAGGCCAGTATTATCCTAATTCCAAAAGCAGATAAAGACACAATGAAGAAAGAAAATTATAGGTCAATATCTCTGATGAACATAGATGTTAAAATCTTCAACAAAATATTGGCAATCCAGATCCAGCAATACATTAAAAAGGTCATACATCATGATCAAGTGGGATTCATTACAGAGATGCAAGGGTAGTATAATATTTGCAAATCAATCAAAATAATATACCACATAAACAAAATGAAGAACAAAAATCACATGATCATATCAATAGGTGCTGAAAAAGCATTTGATAAAATCTGGCACCCATTTATAATAAAAACACTCAGCAAAGTGGGAACAGAAGGAGCATACCTCAACACAATAAAGGCCATATATGGAAAACCTACTGTCAACATCATACTCAATGAGCAAAAACTGAAAGCTTTTCCCTTAACGTCAGGAACAAGACAAGAGTGCCATCTTTTACCACTCTTATTCAACATAGTACTGGATGTTCCAGTCACAGAGATCAGATAAGAATAAGAAATAAGAAGCATCCAAATCTGAAAGGAGGAAGTAAAACTGTAATTGTTTGCAGATGACATGATAGTCTACACAGAAAACCCTATAGTCTCCAGCAAAAAACTACTCAATCTAATAAGTGAATTTGGCAAAATAGTGGGAAACAAAGTCAATATTCAGAAATCAGTGACATTTTGTACATGAACAATGAACTATCCAAAAGGGAAATGTGGGGGGGGGGGGCAGGGATACCATTTACTATGGCAACAAGAAAAATAAAGTATGTAAGAATAAATTTAACCAAGGAGGTAAAAGACCTGTACTCAGAAAACTGTAGAACACTGATGAAAGAAATAAGGAAGATACAAATAAATAAAAGCATATATTATGTTCATGGATTGGAAGAATTAACATAATTAAAATGTCCATACTACCCAGAGCAATCTATACATTCAATGCAGTTCTTATTAAAAGACCAATGGCATATTTTACTGATCTACAACAAATACTCCAAAGTTTTATGTGGAAACCAAAAAGATGCTGAACAGCCTCAGGAATCTGGAGAAAGAAGAACAAAGTTGAAGGGATCACAATACCTGTTATCAAACTGTACTACAAGGCCACTGTAATCAAAACAGTCTGGTACTGGCATACACAGATCAATGGAACAGAACAGAGCGCCCAGAAATAAATCCATGTCTCTATGGTCAATAAATATTTGACAAAGGGGGTATGAGCATACAGTGGAGTCAAAATAGCCTTTTCAATAAATGGTGTTGGGAGAATTGAACTGATACAGGCAAGAAAATGAAACTAGGCCACCAAATTACACCACATACCAGAATAAGCTCAAAATGAATAAAAGACTTAAATAGAGGTCATAATACCATAAAAGTTCTAGCAGAAAACATAGGTAGTAAAATTTCATATATCCCACGTAGTAATATTTTTGCCAAAATACCTCCTAGGACAAGGGAAATAAAGGAATACATTTAAAAAATGAGGCTACATCAAATTAAAAAGGTTCTACATGGCTAAAGAGACTATTACTGTAATGAAAAGGGAACCCACAGCATGGAAGAATATATTTGCCAATGATATGTTAAACAAGGGTTCAATCTCCAAAATATATAAAGAATTCATACAACTCATACAACTCAGTACCAGGAATACAAAAAATCCAAATAAAAATGAGTGAAGGACCTGGATAGACACTTCCCCAAGGAGAACATACAGATGGCCTGTAGGCATATGAAGAAATGCTCAATGTCATTAATCATCAGAGAGATGCAAATTAAAACCTCAATGAGATTTCACCTCTTATGTGTCAGAATGGCTATTATAAAAAATCCAAAAACAATTACTGCTGGCAAGGAACTGGAGAAAAGAGAACCCCAGATGGGAATTTAGACTGGTGCAGGCACTGTGGCAAACAGTATGGAATTTCCTCAAAAAATTTAAAATGGAACTGCCTTTTGACCCAGTGATTCCATTTCTGGGAATATACTCTAAGAATCCCGAAACATCAATTGAAAAGAATTTATGCACTCCTATAGTCATAGCAGCATTATTTACAATAGCCAAGTGCTGGAAACAGCCTAAGTGACCATGAGCTGATGAGTGGATTAAAAAACCGTGGTGCATTTACATCACAGAATACTATGAAGCAATGAAAGAGAAGGAATCCTTGCCTTTTGTGACAGCATGGTTGGAGAATGGAGACTATTATGCTAAGTGAAATAAGTCAGTAAGTGAAAGACAAACACAATATGATCTCACTTGTAAGATGAGTCTAATGAACAAAATAAACCAAGAAGCAAAATGGAACCAGATACATAGACACATGGAACAGAATGACAGTTGCCAGAGGGGAGGGGATGGGGGCTAATGGTGAAAATAAGGGAAGGGATCAAAGAACATGTATGAGTGACCCATGGACATGGACAACAGTGTGGGTATTGACTGTGAGAACAGGGGTGGGGAGTGGGGGTGTCTAAGTAGAGGAAGATAAAGGGGAAAAATTGGGATGACTATAATAGAATAAGAATAATTTAAAAATAAAATAGGATATTACAAATAAAAGCAAAAGAAAGACAGGTAAAAAAAAGCAGCATTAGTTTCTTTTTTGGTATACAAGTAAAGAAACTGAAAAAATAGAACTGAATGCCTTATACTCTGCTCGCTTCACACCACTACCAGGCAGAACCAAACCACAAAACTACACACACACCTTCCCCCACCTCTCACAGATCAGTACTGTTGCAGCCAAGATCAAACCTGCTTAGTCCCAAAAGGTCTCTAATCCAGAGTGCTCAAATCTGCAAAAAAGTCTAAGTAAACTTCTTGGGTTTTGAATTAATGAACCCTGAGAATAACATTTGCAGAAAATTCCCCAACTTAAGTCTCCATCTTCAATAAGCCCAGAATGGGTCATCTCTGAGTAGAGTGGAAATTTTAGGTTTCCATAAACTGTTTCTTTACTCAGTTCACTAAGCACTCTTCAAGCTGGAATCAATCAAGAGGACGAATATTAAGACTGTGTCTTTAAATATATATTAATAAGGAATCAGTGCATGGAATAAAGGGAACAAAGTCATGGTATCAAGCTCTGCATGGTACTTCCTGTGTACCATCTGAGCATATGTGGGATCCGCTGCAGGCATGCAGGTGAGGGAAATTTCATGTGACCCAGTAAACATTTCAACCTTGTCCATTAGATCTCTGCCTGTATACTTTTATGATGCTATGCATTTTATCTATAGTTATAATATTTTAGTTAAAACATTGTCAAATACCACTTTCCAGAAAATACTTGATTATATTTATACACATACAATGTTTTAATTTCTTACAAAATTAGGTTTACAGTATTCTGAGCTTATAGAGGCCCATCCTGTATGCACTAAGTTTATACCTTAAGACAAGATTTAGTGGAAAGGACTGGAGATTTTAGTGTGAACCCTTTGAATAAAATGAATGGCTTTTCTTTCCTGCTGCCACAAGGTGAGGTACATGGAAGCTAAGGTGTAATTTTCACAAGAAGCCTGCTTCTTCATAGCAGGTTGATCTGTGAACTATTTCTGTAATGACAAATTGTTTTCTCCAAGGGTTCTGACTACTTATGTTCAAATTTATTGCACCTTATGACATGATTTTTGGCTCTGGAGTTCAGGGGAAGACAGAACTTCAGTAAGACTCAACATCAGCACCAGTAGCAGCAAGAACAAAACTGTTCTTTACTGGGTAAAGAACAATTATTAGCCAACATATGATATTTGATGAAATAGGTATTTTTTAAAATAAAGTGAATAGTTGAATCTTAAAAGAGAAAGTGTGATTTTCATTCTGACAATTAAGTTTATTTGCCATGTGTAGAAAGAGATGGCCTGGTCTGTGACTTCAGATACTCTCAGCGAGAGAATTTAATATGTCAAAAATATTAGTCATTTGTAGTCAGGAGCAAGAGTCATATTCTAATATAGCTTGTTGAATAAATATTAACCACATGACTATTCTATAATCATATGGATTAGACTTCTAATACAACCAGTGAAATGTGTAACTTATCTTGTATATTCTGCATAAACTTCTAAAAGATGTTTTGTTTATTACTGGGCTTTCATTACATATTTCAAATGTTAGTAGCATACACATTATCTCTCAACCTTTCACTTTCTCTGTAAAGTGATAATAAAAACAATAATGTAGGTGAATATTTTCATTTGCTTCAGTATAAAGTGTTTCTTTTCAAAATTGACCTGAAAAATATGTTATTTCATGCATAACGAAAAGGACAAAATGTAAGAAGGGCTTACAGGACTAGCGGTCCCTGAAAAAGAGGGAAAACACCTGGAACATCCTAGAGTGGGTTTGCCCACAGATAGGCACACAGGGACAGATCGCACACATTGAGTATGGCCTGACAAAATCAGGAATGAGTTCAAGGAGCTCCTGAGACAGAATCAAAGATTAGATCAATACACTTCAGGCATAATGCAAAAAAAAAAAGAGGTAATTAATACAGGAGGCCAACCAATAAATCAGACAATTGTGTTAAGAAAATGATGTGGGGTTTCTGCCATCCTAAAATTTCCTCTGTAATCTTATGGAAAGGTTTAGTTTAGTCTGGATCATTTTCCATTGATAAAGTTTCCTAATTTAATTTATAAGATACTAGCTAGATACATGGGAAAAATAAAAATTAAAATTGTGACTTTCAATATATTAACAACTGGTTAGCACAGAAAGAAACAAGAATGTTACAGTGCCAAGCCATGGCTGATAGTTGTGTTAGTGTCATGGACATTTGTTTCATTTATAGACTATATCCCTAATGTCCAAAAATGTATACCTGTAATTCTATACACATAATTCTTCATAAAAATTATACACTTAAAATACATAATAACTAAATCAATTTTATAATGAAAAATTAGCAAGGATTCAGAAAGATTTTCAAAACTGACATGAAGACACCATAACACATGGGGTTGTTTTTAAACTGCATAATTAATTACAAACTTTGTTACAGGTGTCAATAAATGTAAAATTTTGATATATCTAAATAATATTCCATAAATCTTTGGGAAGATTTTAGGAAATCCTGTGTCTATACTCTGAGGTAGTTTTTGTCACATGGCAATGTTGTCATTTACATAATGGTTAATTAAAAAGTGCACATCTGTCTAGGCACAGATTGTTGAAATGTCCAGAGTTAACTGTTCAGTGGAATTTTACTCTCCTTTCCCCAAACCATTACTGTTTTATTATATCAGCTTAAAGACTATCAAAACTATGTAACCCATGAAGAGTTAAAATAAGTAAAATACCGATACAAACTCATAATTATTCATGTACAGATTATCTAAAAATTTGGTAATAAAGTTTTCATTTAGCTGAAAATATCTATCCACATAATACAAGTGATTTACATTAGTAGGAGGTTGCTTGTTATATTTGTTTTCCGTTGCTGTGTGAGAGGTTACTACAGTTTTAGTTACTGGACACAATACCAATTTATCATTTTACAGTTTTATAGGTCAGAGATCTGACCATGGCTTAGCTGAGCTCTTTGGCCAGACTGCAAATTAATCTAGATGATTGACTAGAGAAGCTTCCTCCTAAATCCAAGCTTCCTCAGGTTCTTGGCAGGATGTTTCCTAGTGGCTATAGATGCATGACAACTTTCTTCTTAAAGAATAGCAAGGAGAGAATCTTTGTTTCTTCATATTTCTAGCTTCAGGGAAAGCCTGGGCCCTCTTTTAGATCACATGAACCAGGTCCGCCAAGATAATCACTCCCTTTTAATTTAGATGCGACTGATTGGGACTTTCATTTCATTTGCAAAATTCCTTCACTTTTGCCCTCTAATATAAACATGTTTACAATTTCACCCACACTCCAGGGGTGTAAATTAGAAGGGGCCTTCACCACAGGAGATGAGAATTCTGAGGGACATCTTAGAATTCTGCCTTCTACACGTGTCTGGTGTATCTTTGCACACACATCTTCTATCTCTGAGCAGTTCACCTAGCTGGAGGAAGTCTTATAATTTTTAGTAACTGCTTTTGTCTCACTGATTTGTTATTTGAAACAACAGGATTAAATGCAAAGATAGGTTTATTATTGTTAAAAGCTTGAAGTAAATCATTGTGCAAATGATTTACTTCAAGTAAATCATCTCTGTTCAAATTATTTTTTTTCTATTTTGACTGAGATATTACTTATATATATCAAAATGTACAGATCTTAATTGTAGAGTTCAATGATTTTCACTAAATGCTAAGACTCAGGTAACTCTCACCCAAATCAAAATATAGAACATTTTCATCAACTCAGAAGGATCTCTCCCACTCCTCAGAAAAGGACTACCTGTACTCATAGAAGGAATAACTACTCTGATTTCTTTCTCCAAAAATTTCATTTACTTATACTAAAGTATGTTTGAAGTCATGCAATAAATATTGTGTCAAATATATCTTGATGGTTTCTATTTTTTAAATTTCAATTATTATTGTTTGTTGGTACAATATCAGTTTGTTTATTGATAGTTTTAAAATGACATAAGTGGTTGGATGGGGAAACTTGGGCAAAATTACCTAAGAGGCATAGAAACCACCACTGAGACAATCTGCCTTGACTTATTCTGAAGCCAAGGTTTATCGAACAGCTCTTGATGGTTCAATCTGGAGACAAAACGTGTTGGTGTGTGAATAAGGACCATGGGAAGCTTACCCCTGGGTGTTTCTCACTGCTTGCTTACACACTTTCTCTCTCTGCCCTGAATCGTTTGCATTTTAAAAGCCAAACATGAATATGTTCTGTGGAGTCTTGTGACTATTGTGACTATCTGAACATTTGAAATCTTTTAAGTTCCAGTAGTATTGGGGTTTGTTTGTTTTAGTAACTCCCTTCAGATTTTCTAGATAGATATGTTGTTGAATAAAGTGAGTTTTACTTTTTCCTATCTAATTTGGGTACATTTAATTTCTTTTTTTTTTTGGCTAATTGCCTTTTTTTACTTTCCTCTTTCAATTTTATTTTGTACTAGATTCAGGTGTACAGCTTAGTGATGAGGCAATCATACGTATACTTTACATAGTGCTCCCCTTGATATTTCCAGCCTTTGCCTTGTAACATATATAGTTATCACAATATTTTTTAATACTTTCCCTATGCTTCCTTATATCCCCATGACCATTTTGTAACTACCAGTTTATACTTTTTCCCTTCATTTCCTCTACCCAGTCCAACCCCAAACACTCTCCCCTCTGGTAGCTATAAGTTCACTTTCTGTGTCTATGAGACTGTTTCAATTTTATTTATTTTGTTCTTTAGAATCTACATATAAGTAAAATTATAAGGTATATGTCTTTCTCTGACTCAATTATTTCACTGTGCATGATACTCTCTAGGTCCATATATGCTGTCATAAATGATAAGATTTCATTCCTTTTTTATGGGTAATATTCCATCTTATATATGTATCACTGCTTTTTTATCCACTCATTTATTGATGGACACTTGGATTGCTTTCATAACTAGAGTATTATAAATAGTGCTGCAATGAACATAGGGGTGCATATATTCTTTTGAACTAGTGTGATATGGCCACTGGCCTATAGTATCTGAGGTGTTATCAATGAGATGAGACAAATTCACGCAGACTAAAGAAGTCCTGTGGAGAAAAAGGGATTGCATGGCCACTCTCTGAGTGAGAGAGGGCTTCGACCCTTGCCTGGGCAAGCTTTTATTGCTTTTCTGGGCACATTACATCAAGGATGGTCTTCATTTACTATGCACAGGTTCGCTGTAAGTGATTACCTTTTATAGAAAACAAAGGAGAGGATACTACTAATTACATCAAAGAAGAAGGATATTTACAAATGCAAAGGGAAAAGTGGTTGAACTGGTCACACTCATCCCTGGGAGGTTTAGCATAGATTTTAGGAAGTCACTTTAAAGATATACAGTAAACATTTGCTGCCTCAATTCAGGGTGAGGGAGTTTTAGCAAAAAGCAAGTCTCAGAGCAGCCTACATACAGTGCAGGTCTGATTCCCCATGGGAGAACCTATCTGTGGGCATGGGTCCTGTGTGCAGAACCTTGTTTTCCACTGGCCTTTCCGAGTGGGGGCTGGGCTACATTTTCCACACCATGCAGAACGGCCTCCTATAGTAGTGTTTTGAGTTTCTTCAGATAAATATCCAGAAATGAAATTACTGGGCCATAAGGCAGTTCCATTATTAATTTTCTAAAGAAACTCCATACTGCTTTCCCTAGTGCCTGTACCAGTCCACATTACCATCAACAGTGCACAAGCATTCCCTGTTCTCCATATCATCGCCAGCATTTGTCATTTGTGGATTTATTGATGATAGTCATTCTAACAAGTGTGAGGTGATATCTATTGTGGTTTTAATTTTCATTTATCTACTGACTACTGACCTTGAGAATCTTTTCATATGTCTATGGGCCATCAGTATGTCCTCTTTGCGTAAGTGTCAATTTAGGTCTTCTGCCCAGTTTTTAGTTGGGTTATTAGGTGTTGAATTTTATAAGTTCTTTATAAATTTTGTATATTAACCCCTTATCATATGTTTAATGGACAAATATGTTCTCTTATTCAGTGGGTTCACTTTGCATGTTGTAAATGGTGTTCTTTGCTATGCAAAACCTTTTTAGTTTGATTTAGTCCTATTTGTCATTTTTTCTTTTGTTTCCCTTTGGTTTGTTGCTTTTGATAGAGCCTCTAGAATAATATTTAGTGTTTAGTGTATATATTTGACCTTTTTCCTGATCTTTGGAAGAATTCAGGCTTTCACCATTAAGTAAAAATTTGCCTTAATATTTTTAAAAATTTTAAATAATTTTAGATATACAAAAGAGGTGCAAAGATAGTACAGAGCATCACCATATAACTTTCACCCAGTTTTCCATATTGATAACATCTTATATAACCATGTCCCATTCATAAACACTAATAAATGAACATCACTACAATATTATTGATGAAACTATAGGCTTCATATAAATTTTACCCATTTTCTACAAATGCTCTTTCTTTTCTAGAATGCAATGCAGGACATCACACTGCAGTTACTCATTAGGTCTCTTTAGTTTCTTTCAATCTGTCATGGATTCCCAGATTTTGTTTTTTATATCCTTGAAATGTTGCAGGGTATTGGTCAGGTATTTTATAGAATAACTCTCAACATTTATTTGTCTCATGTTTTGTTTAATTACAAGTAAGAAAGAGTACGTTATTTCCAGTCACAATATAGGCAGACAGCACAATCACATCAAAATTACAAAATTACAAAATATAGAACAACCATCACTCAGAACACCCAGGAATCAAGTTGAATGGAAGTCTGACAACTACAGAATTAAAGAAACCACATCCATTCAGACTGGTAGGAGGGGTGCAGATGTGAAATGGGCTGGTCTCTCACCCATGTGTGGTGGATAGAAATTCAGGAGGGATATTTCAGGACCAGAATTCCAGCCACACATCATGCCCCCCAGCCCAGGGTTCCAGTACCAGGAGGATAAGTCCCCACAGCTTCTGGCTGCAAAAAACCAGTGGGGATTGAGTCAGAGGAAGAAACTTCTGGAGCCCCAAGCTGTTTCTCTTAAAAAACCCACACATTGATTCATCTACTCAGACTCACTTCCTCTGAGCTCTAGCACCAGGGTGGCAGCTTCAGGGACACCAGTGGCATACTGAGAGAAACTGAAGTACCTGGCATCAGGGTGAGCAGAGTCCATTGACCCTTTTCTGAGTCCTCCCCACAAAGAGCCACAGAGGTGACAGGCTGTGCAATATTTGAGACTCCATCAACATGGCTAACACTGTTTGATCTGACTTGGAGGTCCCCAGAGACTCCACCCCACCCAATTTACAGACCTACCCAAGCTGCTTTTCCATATGAATAACTTCTCTTTGTTCATACTTCACAGCTTCCTAAATCCTATCAAACAAGCAACAGCTGGCCTCAGTGAGCTCCAGGCTGGCCACTAGCAGCAGCCAGATTAGCTTCACAGGTTGGCTTGACCTAGGAATCACCAAGTTCAGCACAAGTAGCAGCCATCACATATTGCTTTATAGCTCAGGAAGGGTGGCCCCCAGGCAAAACACAAGTGGGGGATGACCTTGGCCTGTTCCACCCTGGAAATCCCAGGACCAGTGCACTCAGAACAAGCTATAGGCCACTTTGAAGCACTGCCACCTTACCCCTGCACAGTTTCTCCTCTGCAGAGGACAGAAGTTGGTGGTAAGTGGTCACAGCTAATCCTTGCAGCTGACTGGCCTGGGTAAATCCCTCCCATTGATCTGCCAACAGCAACCAAGGCTCAACTACAGGAGGAGGGTATACTTAGCCCACACAAAGGGCACACCTTCAGGAGTTCAGGAAAATTGTCTTGAACTGCAGAACTTTTTTAAAAGATTTTATTTATTTATTTTTAGAGAGGGAAGGGAGGGAGAGAGAGAGAGAGAGAGAGAGAGAGAGAGAGAGAGAGAGAAACATCAATGTGTGGTTGCTGGGGGTTATGGCCTGCAACCCAGGCATGTACCCTGGCTGGGAATCGAATCTGCGACACTTTGGTTCGCAGCCCGCACTTTATCCACTGAGCTACACCAGCCAGGACGAACTGCAGATTTTTAAATACATTTTTTGTTTCCTTATTTGGTTCTTCTTCAAGAACTGTATAATTCATATATTCACTCTTCTTTGCGTCAATTTAATAATAATTACTTTTTCTCAAATATTTTAAGTATCTATTTTTATCAAGTTTTCCCTCTCATTTTAAAACTTCTATTTATCTTGAGGTATCATCTGTTTCCTTTATTTACTCTTAAGTTCTTTATAATTGAATTGTTCTGGGTCAGTTTTCTCAGATGTTTACTGGCATGCTTTCACTGTCAGTGGAAATGTTCTTCTGAAACTTATTCTCTTTTTTCTTGTAGTAATTTTGTATAGGACTTAATCTTGCTATATTCTGTAGCCAATTATTATGTGAGATTAGTTTTCCAGAAATTTTTGAACCTGTGTTTCAGAAAGAAAAGCTGCTTAACATTGCCAAGCATTTTCTTGTTATTTACGTGTAGGATTAAACCAATCAGAGGCTTGCTTTCTGAACTTTGCTTGTTCTGTTCCTATAACAGTTGCTGGGGCTTCCATAACAAAATGTCACAGACTGCTTGGCTTACATGATAAAAATGTATTTTCTCACAGTTCTAGATGCCAGAAGTACAAAGTTTCAAGAGATTCAGTTCCTTTCAAGGCCTCTCTCACTGTAAACACACATGCTTATCCCTTAGTCTTCTATTGTCGGTGTTCTAACCTCTCTTCTTATAAGGACAAGAGTCAAATTATATTAGAGCCCATCCATACAACTTTCCTTTAATTACCTCTTTGAAGGCTCTATATCTAGATACAGTCACCTCATGAGATATTGGAAATTAGGACTTCACCAAATTAATTTTGAGGAAAAGGGGTACAATTCAGTTCCCCTCCCCAACTTTCATTTAGACTTCTCTTTCCTTTTCTCACTTGTCCCTAATTTTGCTCGATTTTCATTCTAATCTCAGAAGTATATTCTCAGTGTGGGTCCCTTCCCACAAGGAAGCCCTGAGAGATCAGTTTCAAGATTTTCTAGAAAGTGCACTACTTTAACTCATTCCTTCTAACCCAGGGCCCCTGGCAATCACCCAATATTGGAGACAGCAGAACCCCTCCAGGTTTCTGCTACTGTTCTCACAGTGGCAAAAGCTACTCTCCAGGAAATACCTACTGACTATTTTGAGGATCTTTTGTTCTCAGATCCTCAGACAATTTCCCAAATGATACCTTTTTCTTCCACATAGAATCAAAACCAGGTAGCACTTGGGCTGTCAGTGGCTTGCCCCCACCCACTTGTGTGCTGGAGCTCATAAGCTTCTAACAACCAGGAACTAGCTGGGAATTACAAGGAATGCCTTGATGCTCTCAACAACTGCCCTAGCCTCACAAATGGGCTGCAGTGTTCTCCTCCCGAACATGAACAGTTTCATAAACTACCAGCAAGTCACTCTGGGCCACAATGAAGCACGAGAAAAATGATCTCCTGTTAACAATGTCTGAGCACAGACACAAACAAGACCACTGTACAAATGAGAAAAATTACCAACATTCCCTATCCTGGGCAATAAGAGTGAAGGCTGCTTCCTTGCCAGTTAAAGCTATGGTCTCAGTGTTTTGTCCTTACTTCCTAAAAAGAAATTTATAAAATTCATAAAATTACTCCAATTGACTAATATCATTTGAACCAAATCAAGACCCACTTCTTTGGAGCCTCCCCAAATTCATCCAACACAAGCCCAAATTCTATAATAAATCCATTCTAACTCCCCCTTACTTAAATATCCCAAGATTCTTCATGGTATACCGTGTCATTTGTTTCAGTAAGTCAATAAAACCAATTTTATTTGATCACAAATTTGTTTCTGATGGCATTTAATTAATGGGAGTTGACATATATTTCCATTTTGTAATTTTTAATATGTCCTTATAATAATGTCTTTATACTAAAAATAATATATTATTGGGTCTTGCTCTTGATGCATTATGGTAATTTTTGGCTTTTAATTTGAGAGTTATTTAGTTCAAATTTAACATAAACACTGATAGGATGGGTTTAAGTTTACTATAATGCCAACTATTTTATATTTGACCCATTTCTTTGTTGTCCCCTTTCCCTCTTTTTGTACCTTCTTTTGTACTAATTGAATATATTTGAATAATTTAGTGTATTTTATTATTTGTTTGTTTATTATCTATGCCTGCTTATTTAATGTAATTTTCAGTGCTTGCTCTAGAATTTTTATTATGTATCTGTAACCTCACTATCATCCTATAAATACTTTTATTCCATGTCACACATAATTGCCTTACATCAGTGTATTTCTTCCCCTTTCCCATTCTTTGTTCTAATGTTATGTTTCTACATATGATACGAACTTCATATATGTTGCATTATACAATCAATTCTTTTTAAGAAACTAAAAATAAATATTTGCACTCATATTTACTATTTCTCATGTTTTTATTTCTTTGTGTAGATCTGAGTTTCTTATCATGTTAGATAAGAAACTTAAAGAACTTCCTTTAACATTTCCTATAATTTGGATCTGCTGGCAATAAATTATTTCAGCTTTAATTTGTCTGCAAAAGTCTTTATTATATCCTCATTTGTTAAGAAATTTTTGCTGGATACAGAATTCTGACTGAATTCCCCAAACCCCATTTGATTTGTCTCCTGGTTTGCATTGTTCCTGATAAGAAGTCACCAGAATTTCTTACTATTGATTCCTACATGTAATGTATAATTTTCCCACACTTTGGCTACTTTTAAAATTTTCTTATTATCATTACTTTTCAATAATATGATTATATATGTTTGTGTGTGTGTGTGTGTGTGTGTGTGTGTGTGTGTATCCTACTTAGTTTCAATGAACTCCTTTGACAGGAGGGTATGTTTTTCAGGAAATCTAAATATTTCTCACCATTACTTTTCAAAAATTTTCCCCAACTCTCTTCCACACTTCTGGTAGCAATTATATTAGATTGTTTTTGTCTCAGGTCACTGATCAGCTTTCATTTTATTTTATAGTTATGTTTTCTCCAATTCATTTTAAATAGTTTCTACTGAACCGTTATTGGGTTTAATGATTTTCTTAAAAGTTTAATTTGCTATTAAGCCATTCAATGAATTTTTATTTCTGATATTGATTTTTATTACAATTTTTACCTGGTTCTTTTATATAGTTTTCATATCCCTACTAATATTAATTTTATAATTCTTTATGTTCATAGTTTTTTAAATGTACTTCATTCTAATAAATAATTCTACTCTTTGTCATTTCTCAATCTGTTTCTGTTGACTTGTTATGTTCCTAGTTATTGATGATGTTTGCTGACTTCACATATTTAGTAATTTTTTACTGCATTCTTGTCATTATGGGTGTTAAGTTCTTAAGTGATTTTTTTCTGATTTTTAATAGACTATTCTTTTCTGTAACAGTTAATTAACCTGCAGTTAAGCTTGATCTTTTGAGGCTTGTTTTTATGTTTTGCAGGTGTTTATCAGAGGTTTTACTCTAGAGTTAAATCAGTTATCTTTCTGTGCTACCAGATTTGTCTGAGTATACCTGGGAAGTCAGTGAGGCCTCTTTACTCTGGAAAGTCCAAACCCAAACCTCTCTTATTCCTTTATAATCTTTGGTACTTTTCTAGCTTAAAAATTCTTGGTAATTATGTATTCTTTCACAGTAGATGTCCCTTGCCTAACTTTGTAGAGTTTTTCACTGTGTATTTTCAACTTAGTATTCAACAGAGAAGCTAAGGCTATTACTGTGCAGATTTCTGGAGACTTTTGTCTTCACAGCTCTCTTCTTACTGGTATGTTCTTCTTCAAATTGCAGCTACCAGTAATGCTAATCTTGAATCTGTTCTCAGCTCTTTGAGATACACTTTGGAGCTCTGCTATACAGACCTCCAGAGAGACTCTAGAGTTAGAAGGCTGACAGAATTGTTCAGCTCACCTCATATGTTTCTCTGCTGTCTGCCATCACATTTATGTGTTATGTTTCATATCTGAAAACAGAAATTTCACACACAAATCTTATCCCATTTTGAAGTTTTTATTTTAACATCATGGTGGGGGCAGGGGGCACAGTTACTAGTCCTGTCTTTATGCTAAATTCCAGATTATGTGCGTATTTTTAAGACTGGCTATTTGCAAGAGCTTTCCTCATACCTGCTTGCCATTGAATTCGACCTATGAAAGTATCCCAATTTGGCTAATTTTAGCAGAAGTCAAGTATTTATATTAAAATGTATAAACACACACAAAATGAAAAATTAAATTCAAGACTGTGAAATGTATTTAAACTTAGAAAGTATAGATGCAATCTTCATATATTAATTAATTATTTTAATATAGGTCTTGAAGAATGACTATGAGTAAAGATTTGTAGGACGTACCATGGAAATCTTATAGCATAAATAAAGGCTTAAAGTCCATCCATGAATGATGTCTTGAGAGAAGCATTTGTAAGTTTTGTGTGATGAGACCTTGGAAGTCACAGGCTGTGCACTGCAGGGCGGTGGTTGTGTGGTAAGAAGTTTTTGTTATAGGAGCTAAAGTAAGGAAACAATTGTTTGGGCTAAATATGAGCCCTTTAAGGGTAATTTTATCCCTAGGGGTAAAGTTTCTACAATTTCAGTTATACTTTTGACTAGTCTCATAGATTTGTGACAGAATCTAGGGAAAACCTGTAGTTTTGAAGGGAATACCAACAAATGTCCATTCATGAGCCTGAACAACTTTCTTGGTACTACTATTTCAATAGTCATATGTAGTAATGTATGATAAGAGGGTGAGACTCAGTCTCTATGAATGCAACAAAATTACTTAAAACACTTATTTATATTCCTTTCCTCATTTTCCTCAAGACTATTTCCCAAAGGAAAAAGTGATTTGGAGTACACTGATCATTTGTAAATATTAAAACAACACTGGTATCCACCCAACTTTTAGAAATTTAATTACTTCAGACATTCCATTTTGTATTCACTAGGAAGGCTCTTTGATGTCAAGATGGGCTAAACTGAAGCCAAGGCCAGGGCTTTGTATGCTTCATATTAGACTGGTAGCCACCCCCCTTTCTCCTGGAGGACTAAATTTACATCTAATTTTAATATTCTAATGTATCAAATTCCTTTCTTTCCTTAGTAGCATGACTTGTATCTCACTCCTGCCATAATACTCTTATCACAGCACTTTCAAATGCATGAAACTATAATGCAAATATAATGCAAATAAGGAATTAATTCAGAAAATTTAAATTAAAATGAATTTTAAATAGATAAAAATTAAATTAAAACTTTTCTTGACAAGATAAACCTTACAAGAAAGAAAGTGATATTACACAAGGCCAAAAATAAAAAAGGAACTACGAATCACAGCAGTTTTTGTGTGAATGGGCTGTGACTGGGTTGATGAGATATCACTGGTACACAGAGGAGGCTTTAGCCCCCAGACAGGGTTGAACCCTTCTTTTGAATGATTCAATAAATCTTGCTTTTGTGAAACTAGACTATAGAAATAACACAGTGTTTTCTATCCACAAAACCAGAAGAAAAGTCAGAGCAAGGAATTTGAATACAGCCTTTGATAAAAGCAAAACATTTCTAAGTGCCTTCATTAAGATGTCACAATACAAGCTTTCTTTTCAATCAAGATGAAAAAACATTAAAAGTCACTAATGTATTTTTGGAGGCTTAGGTTATTATTAAAATGCCTAAAAAACTTTTGAAAATACAGGTATTATGAAGGATAAAAATTTTACAGAAATTTCAGAAGAATACTTGGAAAATACTTCATTAGGAACACAAAAGGTACCACTGGCTATGATCTCTATTACATCAGTACTCAAAACAATTTCAAAAGGCATTCTTCAGCTGTACATTAGCAAACATAGGATAACCTGAAAAACACAAAATAAATGTCTACATTTCCATAGCAGCAGAAGTTGTCTAGTTTGTTGCTGAATCCAAAGGGAATTAATTAGCAAACTTCCTGTATCACTGTTAGTTTGAAGTCATTGGAAAAGGAGACAGGAGTATGGATGTGGGGAAAAAAAGTGTTGGAGGCATAACATGAAAGAAATAAAGAATAATCTTCACTGAAACAAGCCTACCTTGTATTTTAAAAGGGATGCTAGCAAGTTAAAAACAGGGTCACTCATTTTAGATGTTCTTTAGTGTGGATCAAAGTGTGCAAAAGAAATGTTCACCTTTGGTTAGGTTTTCTGCTTTAATTCATGTACCCACAGTGCTTTTCACTTTTGACTTGCCTTAATGAATATACCATTTATATATTAAGTAATACTATAATGTAAGCATTCTCCTAATTGCTGCAAGCATACCATAGGTCAATGTAAGTTCCTTATTTCTAAGACCTCACAGTACAGCAAGAAGGGTAGGGTGAGAGATTCATGTGACCACTACAGTATTTTTAGTTGCACACTATATTGATGCCAAATCTAAGAAAGTACAGTTTATGTGATATCATAAATTTATATATTTATTAGTCCAACTTTTAACCAATAACAACAAATTATCTTATGCTCTTGAATATAGTTGTGTTTCTTTAAATTTTTTTTAAAGATTTTATTTATTTATTTTTAGGGAGGGAAGGGAGGGAGGGAGGGAGGGAGAGAGAGAGAGAGAGAGAAACATTAATGTGCGCTTGCTGGGGGTTATGGCCTGCAACCCAGAAATGTACCCTGGCTGGGAATCGAACCTGGGACACTTTGGTTCCCAGCCCGCGCTCAATCCACTGAGCTATGCCAGCCAGGGCTGTTTTTTTTTTTTAATTTTTAATGTAGGTATTTGACAGACAGCAAACAGCAAGGCTGTGGGACCCCTAGTAGAAGACTCTTCTAACACATTCAAAGAGAATTTACTTTAATAAATTAAGTATATCCCAAATACTAACTTCTTTTCATGCTTATAATGTTGACTGAATAAACACAGTATCAACTATTCCTTTGAGGGTCAACTAAGAAGTTATCAACACTAATAACTAAAAGCAGTATTAAAATGCATAGATTAATGTGGGCAAGAGAATTACCACGTGAATCAAAATATTTCCATTTATAAAACCAGCAATTCTCTTCCTGTGTGAACACTGACAAGAAAAGCTGAGTACATCATAGACAGATAACTTGATGAGAATCAGAATAAGAGTAGTAGCATACATAAATACACATTTACTAGCAACAGAACTAAGATACCTAATGTGTGTGTGTGTGTTCATTCATAATTGGGTTTCTCTTGACATTGAGTTCAATATTCAAATGTTATTGATAAGCACCTAAACCCAACTTTGACAATTAGGTTGTCATTGTTAAAGGAGTAGTATTATCTGAAGTCTATACATGTGACCCACTTGTTATATATTATATAATATATAATAGAATATAATATTATATATTAGAGAGAGAGCAAGCACACCATTAACACTGCTAGCCACTCTGGTTCTCTTTTTCTTGATTTGCACTCAACTCTTCTGATCAATGCCTATTCACTTATATGTATTAATACTTTTCCATTGGTGTCTGGTCCAACTCCTGGTTTTCTGACCCATAGGATGCATGACTATCATTTAAGTCATTACATGTTGACATTCAAATTTCTGTCAGAGTATACACGATTGTTGAGTTGGGAGTGAGATGGAGATAATCCAAAACTGCAAAATAATCACTACTCATATTCCTTCAGAATCAGTTGTAATGATTAATAATGTCAAATATTATTATGATTATTAGCAACCTTCTCTCTTATTGTAAAAAATACAAAACTCTGAGCTTCCAGTTTACATAAAATGGAGACGAATAAGCTAGAAAAATAATGAGATCTTGTGAAGCTCATGGTTTCACCACAATGGGAGTTAAACAATTACTGACTCAGGACACAGAGAAAGAAAGAACCACCAAAAAGTTATCATAAAAATTTTGTAAGCCAAAAATATTACATTATCTTCCTAGTAGCCCACCTGACCCATCTATACAATGAAAAGTGCAAAAAGGAAGGTTGTTAACTCAGTCTTGTCTGAAGACATGTCTCCTAGAGGGGTTCATGACTTATTATTAAATATACTGAAATACTGACTGCAAAGAACCTCACATTAATTAAATATTATATGCCAAAAGGGACTTGGGACTGTAAAATGAATAGACAAAAATCAAGAGAGATGTGCCAAATAAATTAATTAGACCAAAAAATATTTAAAAAGTCATTACAAAAGTACATATAAAACCATACATTCTCAAGAAGATAATTAAATTAATGGGAAAATTGGCACATGAAAACTTTCTCTTTCAGTGTAATGTCATTTCATTACATTGATTATTAAGCCCCTGTAAGATTATTCAGGTTAATTATCAAAGAAATAAATATACCCAAAAATCACATTATTGAGTGAAATGAAAACTATGCATGCTATATTAAACTAAACCATAAAACTTCAAAAAAATCTGTGCTTATACCTGTTTGTTTGGACCAACATTTACAAGACCCTATAGGGTATATATATATATATATATATATATATGCCATACACACACACATATATATATATATCATGAGTATATATATACTATGAGAGATATATCTCAAATAGTATATTAAGATATACAGTCATGCATCTTGATAGTCATGCATCTCTTAAAGTCCAATGGGTTTGTGTGTGTATATATATATATATCTTATGTATAATATATATACAAGTATATATACAGTATATATATACACATATCTTATAGTATATATAAGATATATATATATCTTATAGACCAATGGGTGCTCCTTAACAGAAAAAAAAAGAAAAAGTTTAAATTACCTTTTGGGTCACATCTATGTTCAAACTTTTTAAATTCAAGATAATTTGGTTTCAGATACATGACAGTAATGCAACTAACATTTATTTAAGAAAAAAGCTTGTTTTCATGGGTAATAAAATTTCAGATATCTCACATAGCAATATTTTTGCTTATGTATCTCCTAGCGCAAGGGAAACAATAAAGGAATGGGACTACATCAAATTCAAAAGCTTCTGCATAGCTTAAAAAAAAACCATCAACAAAAAGAACAGGTAACCCACTGAATGGGAGAACATATTTGCCAAAGACACATCTGATAAGGGGTTAATTTCCAAAATATATAAAGAATTTCTACAATTCAGCACCAAGAACACATACAGCCCAATTTAAAAAAAAATTGTAAAAGATATGAATAGACACTTCTCCAAAGAGGGCATACAAATGACCAACATACATACAAAAAGATGCTCAATGTCACTAATCATCAGAGAAATGCAAATTGAAATCACAATGAAATATCACCTCACAGCAGTCAGAATGGCTATTATCAATAAATCAACAAACATGTGCTGGCAAGGATGTGGAGAAAGGGGAACCCTAGCGCACTGTTGGTGGGAATGTAGACTGGTACAGCCACTGTGGAAAGCAGTATAGAGATTTCTCAAAAAAAAAAAAAATGCAAATGCCTTTTGAGCCAGTGATCCCACTTCTGGGAATACACTAATACACTTCTGGGATTTTCCTAAAATCCTGAAACACCAATTGAAAAGAATATATATATCCCTATGTTCATAACAGCATTATTTACAATAGCCAAGATTTGGAAACAGCCTAAATGCCCATCAATAGATGAGTGGATAAAAAATCTGTGGTACATCTACATAATGGAGGACTACATGGCAATAAAAAAGAAGAAACTCTGGCAGTGACCAGAGGGAAGAGGGGAGGGAATTTCAGGAGGAATGGGTGAAGGATCTGCAGGAACCATTATAAAGGATACATGGACAATAATGGGGGGGTGGAAACAGGACGGGAGAAGGGATGGAGTGTTTGGTTGGGGTGGGGGGAAAAGGCAAAAAACTATAACTGAACAACAGTAAAAAAAGAAGAAGGAATTCTTACCTTTTCCAACAGCATAGATGGAACTGGAGATTATTAAGCTAAGTGAAATAAACCAGTTAGAGAAAGACAAGTACCATATGATTTCACTTATTTGTGCAATCTAATGCACAAAATGTACTGACAAACTAAATAGAAACAGAGGCCTAGCTATGTGAAACAGACTGACAACTGTCATAGGGGAGGGAGGAGGAAGGAACTGGATGAAAGAAGGGGAAGGGATTAGCCAAAGAACACACATGCATAGCACAGAGACACAGACAACTGTGGTGATGGCCTGAGGGAAGGTGAAGGGGCAAGGGCTGGGAGGAGGTGACAAAAGGGGGGGAAATGCTGATATCTGTAATAGTGTAAACAATAAAAATAAACTTAAAAAAGAAGCAAAGGCTGTGAAAAGTGCTGAGTAATATGGTTTGAGGGTCCCACTACCATTCTTTTCCTTTATTCTTAGGCTACATCTCTCTGTGGTGGCCTCTGCCTCTTACCCCTGCTTTCTTTTTCCCAGCAGTTCCAACAAAATTCCTAGAATTAAATTTCATTGTCTCCATGCTTATTCCTGAATATATCACTGTAACCAGTGAGAAGACTTTATGATTTGTCAGGGCCTGGGTTATTTGCCAATATGTTGGGAGAGAGTGGCAACAGATATCTCCACAATGGAGAACTGTGCTAACCCATCTTTACAAATACTGCCTCTAAGCACCTAGTGCATATTTGCCCATACAGAGATTTACAAATGCCTGATCAATCTTCATTCCTGTTTTTTAGCATTCCCAATTACATCATATACAGGAGTATAGTTTATTTTCTTGCAAACATGATGGCTACACAAAGAAAAAGAATACCATTTTTGCTTGTCCAATGTACCATAATCTAGTGGACAAACATTTTTGCTTTCAATCATATCAAACTTGTGGGTTAAGCACTATATAGACTTGGTAGGTTATTTCCATCACTACCAGTAGGCTCCTAGAGTAAATCATTTTAGCACAAATATTCCCTTCAAAGCTTTATAATATGGAAATGGTGACCCAAACCAGGTCCCACCATGAATCTTGATCTTAGAGTGTTGTGTTCAGGGAAACCAAAGAGATGAAATCTCTGGATCAGCCTGGTCCAATAGAATTTTCTGCAAAGATGGAAATCTTTTCTAACATGTGCTGTCCAATATAGTAGCCACTGGTCACATGTGACTGCTAAGTGCTTGAAATATGATAAGTATGATTGAGGAACTAAATCATTAATTTTATTTAATTTAAATAGCCTCATAGGATAATGGCTCTGTATTATATAACACAGCTCTAGACAATAAACTACATGAGGTCACGACTCTGCTAGTCACTTTTGTAGTCCCATGGAGTACAGTTTCTGATGCAGAGCAAGAACCTAATATTTCTTGTTGTCATTGTTGTTGATAATAACACTAATAGTCAACATTCTTGGAGACTTCCAATAAGCCAGGCACTGTACTAAATTCATATAAATCTTTTCAAAGATGCTCTACATCTAACCTATTAATTCAGAGCATTTCCTAGAAGTCCAGAGAGTAGTGGTAGACAATGAAAGGCTGAAGGTCCATGATAATATGTGAATTGAGTGGCCTCAATTCAACAGAATATTCCCCTAATAGGATATAATATGTATACCACCACCACTTTTATCATAAGCTTTACCGAAATATATTTGATATACAAAGAACTGTCCATATTAAATGTGTAAATTATGATGAATTTGGACATATGCATACACCCTGATACCATCACTGTGTATCAAGGTACTAAACACATTCACCACTGCCATAAATTTCCCTCTGTTCTTTTGTGTTGTGTGTGTATGTATGTGCTTAGAATGCCTATTGTGAGGTCTATGCTAAGTATAAGCACTATGTTGTACACCAGATCTCTAGAAGGTGTTCATCTTACATAACTAAAACTTTATACTCTTTGAGTGACAACTCCCCATTTCTCTCTCCCCTCAGCCTCTGGCAACCACCATTCTATTCTTTGCTTCTATGAGTTTGATTATTTTAGATATCTAATAAGTGGGATCCTGCAACATGTGTCTTTCTGTGACTGGCTTATTGCACTTACCATAATGTCCTGTAGGCTCATTCATGATATAGCAAATAGTAGGACTTCTAAATTAAGGTTGAATAATATCCAGTGTATGTACACACCACATTTTCTTTATCCATTCATCTGTCAAGGACAGTTAGATTGCTTATATATCTTGGATATGGTGAATATACTGTACATGGGGGTGAAGATATCAGTTATAGACCTTCATTTCAGTTCTTTTGGATACACTCAGAAATGAAAAGTTGGATCCTGTGGCAGTTCTAGTTTTAATTTTTTGAGGACACTCCATGTTGTTTTCCATAATGGCTGCACCATTCTACTATCCAACCAATAATGTATAGGGATTTTAATTTCTCCAACATCTTTATCAACATTTATCTTTTGACTTTTTGATACTTACCATCCTAACAGGTATGAGGTGATATTTCATTGTGGTTTTGATCTGCATTAACCAAATGATTAGTGACTTTGAGCATCTTTTCATATACATGTTTGCCATTTGTATGTATTCTTCAAAGTAATGTCTATTGAATTCCTTTGCCAACTTTTAAATCAGGTTATTTGGTTATTTGGAGGGCTTTTTTGTTTTGTTTTGTTTTGTTGCTATTGAGTTGTAGGAATTCCTTGTATATTAGCAAATATTACATGCAATTGCATAGGTTGTCTTTTCATTCTGTTGTTTCCTTTGCTGTTTAGAAACTTTTTACTTTGATGCAGTGCCACTTGTCTATTTTTGGTTTTGTTGCCTGTGCTCTTGATGTCAAATCAAAGAAAACACTGCCAAAACTAATGTCAAAAGTTTTCCTTAGGTTTTCTTCACAAGGGTGTATAGTTTCAAGTCTTTTTTTTAAGCCTTTAGCCCATCTTGAGTTGATGTTTGTGTATGGTATAAGATCGGGGTCCAATTACATTCTTTTGCAGGTGGATATACAGTTTTCTCAACACAACCACAACTCAGTAAAATCAAATTCTGATTCTTCAAATTCAGAAATAAAGAAAGAATACTCACTCATACAGGATAAATGTTTACATGTGCAGCTCCAATTCTTTTTTTGTGATAAACTATTTCTGACTCACAATTACCACATACTTTGCTAATGCATTAGCAATTTGTTAATTAGCTATATGACAAAATCTGTGATTTTTCACTTTAATAGCCTCCCATGATTTAAGTTTGTCTAACATCAGGACAATTTTAGGGGATGATTTCTTTCTTTTTTTTAATTATTATTTTTTAAAAGATTTTATTTATTTACTTTTTAGAGAGGGAAGGGAGGGAGAAAGAGAGAGAGAAACATCAATGTGCAGTTGCTGGGGGTCATGGCCTGCAACCCAGGCATGTACTCTGACTGGGAATTGAACCTGTGACACTTTGGTTCGCAGCCCATGCTCAATCCACTGAGCTATGCCAGGCAGGGCAGGGGATGATTTCTTCTTTATTACACTTTGCCAAAATTGATTACAGGATCATCCTTTGAGAAAGGTTGACACATTTAAATAAGACTTTACAAATCCTGGGGAATCAAAAACAAAACAAAGCAAGCAAGCAAATAAAAGAAATAGATGTGCTACAAAAAGGAACATGTGATTAGATCATCTGTTTTACAAAATAAGACAGTTAAGATAGGATTAAGAAAGAAATCTGAATTAAGAATGACTGAGTTTTACCTCAGCTTTGTAACCTATGCATGAAATCTTGAACAAGTTTCTTAACCTTTCTGTACCTCAGTTTCCCCACATGTAAACAGGAAACATAATAGTGTCTACCACATGGTGTTGTGAGAATTAAAGTAAATACATGTAACATACTTACAGTAACACCCAGCAAGTGGTGTTAGTAAAAAAATTAACTATTTAAAATATTATTAATGTTATCAACATCATCAGAATATGTCTATATAAAATATGTATCTCTACCTAGTTTCTGGCATTTTACCATGTGACAGAAACCATCCACTTTAATTATGGATTTTGCTCAGGCACAAATGAATCCTTGAATATCCAGAGCACAGATAATGAGTCTACCTGTCATTACATTGTTTCCCAAATTCTGGAATTCCTCTCTGTTAATCCCTAAGGTGAACACTGACAATAATAGCAGCCTTTAATGGTGAATCTTTCTCTATTTTGTAAGGTGCTGCCTTACACAATTATATCAAAGTATTAAAATCATCTGTGATAATTATAAACATAAAATCAGTCTCAATATTTCTTGAAAGGGCTATGAATTTTACAAAGCACCTACATATTCACTGTTCATTTCACTTGATGTTTACAAGAGTCTATAATATAAGTATTAGCATATATCTTTCATAAACTTAGAAAATCAAAGAAACCAAGAGACAGGTTTGGGGTTGAGATCACAATTAGGAAACAGAGAGTTCTAGTCTTGAACTCATGTCTTAAAAGTCCAAATTCAGAGATATGTTTCTTTCCTTTTATTTATTTCTAACCTTTAGACTTTTTGATGATGACTTTTGTGTTGTCAGGGTTACTTTGTAGGTAAAACAAGAAATGAAAGGGGGAGATGCTATGCTTTACATCTTTCTTTAGGCTACAAGTTCATTCACAAAGTATGAAACTGTAAACTCTACAGAAACAAAAGTAATAAGGAACACTCTGTTCTACTTGGAACATGCATTTTATAACTTTGTCCTACTTGAAATAAAATGGTTAAGCAAAAGGACCACTACATTTTATTCTTACTCTAATGTCTTGTTTTTGTTACATATCTGCTGCCTAAAACCATATGTTATTACTATTGAATGCAGATGTTTATGTGCTTACTTCCATATCAACTATTACTTCTTTGGGGGGAATAATTAATTTTTATCACTGCACCACACACACACACACACACACACACACACACACACACACGGTTTTCTCACAGTTTCTTCTTCAATTTCAAATTCCTTAATTGGGGATTTTACTTAAAAGGAGGTGACAAAAGACACAAAGAGATTTGATGTCAAAGCAAAGTACCTAATTGAAAAATATTCAAGTGAATTCTGTGTTTGTTATCTTAGAATAAAACTTCAAAGGAAATGATGGAAGAGTTTCAGGTTCCTAACTGTATAAAATTTTTTAAAATGATGAAAAGCCATGTAGATGAATAGCTCTTTATAATTGCATGTGTGGTTACTAACTGGACTTCTTTTAACTTTTCATTTATTTTATTTCTAGCTTTTTTTTGGGGGGGAGATGGGGAGGGTAAGTATCATCCTTTAATAGAGGCACATTCTGAATAATTTTAGCACAACACTTAAATATACTACATATAAAGGTTTATTTAACAAAGGGCTATGATTTTGTGATACAGTTCTGACCCACAATACAAGACCTGGCTCTTAATGCATAAAGGTATCTGGTTACCATGACTATAATTACCATAATTTTACACCTATTAATTTTGTCTGTAGAATTAATTTCCATAACTTATGACTTGAAACAAAAACATCGGCCTTGTTCCACAGTTTCCAAGAGAAGAATTATTATAAACCTCATAAAGGCAAATTTAAATTTTGGGGGTTTTATTTTTTGCTGTCTCTGAATCCTCCAAATAGTTCTCTCTTATTAAAATTCAAACAGCTGTGAAATGGCCATGCAATTTGAAGATGAAAGTAAATGTGAAGTGACCTTCATCCATGACAAACAAATAGAATATAAAAAACATACTTTCTAGTTGAAGTTACACAAAGCAAATTAAGAAGTACCTAGGGCTATAATTTACTACAAAAATGTTTCTTAAATTTCTGACAGTTTCATTTAACTGACTAATTGAATTTGCTTGTAGGCATTTTAGAGATGGAGTCTAATAACTGTACTGTCATTTGGGAAGAAAATGAAAATTACATTTTATGTGAGAATTATGTTTGTAATGGCCCAGGTCTCCTACTAAACATTTGACAAATATCTGTAAGTATTTATGCCTACTTGTATTAGATGATAATGCCAATTCTATTAAAAGGTGATTAAAAGAAAATCTCACATATAATAGCTTGGAACTATAGATGTTCATTTTCTAAAGGACCAAACACCTGCCAAAAGGAGAAGCTAAAATACAGTATTTATACTATATGAAAAATATGCATTTATTCTATATTCTGTTTATTCATTTCACATTGACATGTGAGAATGATCCGTTTTATAATTTTCCATCTTTGATTGTGTGCTCCTTCTTGCCATGAATAACTGAGACAAACCCCATCTCTGGGAATTTGCATTTCCCAGATGCCAACAAGAGATTGTTGTGGAGGACTTAGAATTCAAAGTTTCAAGTACAGAAAATTCTATATTAAGATTTTTAAGTTTTCCTCTAAAGAAACCAAAAATACAACTCTTTTTTTTTTTAAGTATGTTTTAAGGCTATAAGGAAAAACATGCAAATAGAGTTTTACAAACAGTGTCTTCAGGTGAAACTTAGAGTAAAGTACCCTATAATCTTCTATAATTATACACCTACATAATGGTCAAAACACTGATTTTCTCTTATTATTCTCTTTAGAAACAATCTAGAATCTTGGAATGTAAAATATAAAACACCTGACAACATTTCATAATTATCTCCTTTCATCACGTGTAATTGTGTTACTCATTTCATGAAAATGACATTTAAGAGAAAAATGTGAAAGCTACAATTATATAATTATTTTGCCAAGTACCAGTGCTTGTATGTTCTATGAAAACCACACTAGCTCAGGATTTAAAATTTCACTGAATCTATGTGCAAATTTGTCCACATTTATTTTAGTTCCTCTTTTACATCCCATTACCTGTGAGCTCTTTGAAGCCACAAAATAGTATTTTCATCATGCAGTATCCTTCTATCCCCATTGTAGTGCCTGACACATAGTAGTCATTTGATATGTATTTACCAGCATGAGTTGACTGAAATGATTAAAACAAAACTAAATTAATAGGGCATGGCATACAGGAAGGAAGAAGTCAAAAAGATCAATCCTCTGTGGACTTTATCATTCTTGCTGCTCCAGTGATTTCATGTTTTCTCCCTGATTTAAAAAAAAAATAGATCAATGTTCAAATTTGTAGCAAAAGTGAGAAAATATTTCTGACTTCGGTCAAGATGGTAGTGTAGGTAAACATGGCTCACCCCTTTGCACCACCACATCAAAATTACAACTAAGCAACAGAATAACCATCATTCAGAACTGTCAGAAAACAAGCTGATTGGAATTAAAGAAGAAACCACGGTGAGCCTAGTAAGAGGTATAGAGACATGGAATGGGCTGGTCCCACACTCACAAGTGGCAGATAAAAATAAGGAGAGCTATCTGAGGAGTGAGAAGTCCCAGTCCCACACCAGGGCCTCCCCAGCCCAGGGTTCCAGTGCCAGGAAGATAAATCTCCATAACTTCTGGCTATAAAAACCAATATGGATTGAGGCTGTGGAAGACAGAAACTTTTGGAATGCTAGGCACTTCCTCTTAAAGCACCCTCACACAAACTTACTCAGACTTATTCCCTCTGAGCTACAGCACGGGGGACAGCAGATTAAAAAGCATTAGAGACATATGGGGAGGAACTGAATTGTCCAGCATCAGGGCTAGAGCTAGGGAGCAGCTTTTCCCAGCCAGAAGTGCTGGCAGAGGCCATTGTTCCTTTTCTGAGCCCTCCCCTCCCACAGAGCCAGCAGATAGGAGCCATATCTGAGATTCCATCAAGCTGGCTCAGTTTGCCCCACACTGGTGACTTCCTGAGGCCCTGCCTCACCCAAATATCAGACCCACCCAAGCTGTTTCCAGTGGCTTATCCATATGAATGGCTTATCTTGGCCCATGCCTCAGGTTTTCCTAAATTCTCTCAAACAATCAGCATCTTGCTTATCAAGAATTATACCTCTCTCTAAGTTGCTACAAGCCCAGAACAAGCAGCAGTCAGCATGGGTTCATAGTTTAGCCTTGCCTGGGTAGCTCTAAGCTGATCAAAAGTAGTGGCCATCTGTAGATCACTTTTGTAGCTAATGCTGTGAGACCCTGGGGCAAAACTTATTTTGTGGCTGACCTTGGATGTGTCAACAACAATCAAGGCTTAACTACAACAGAAGGATATACACAGCTCACACAATGTGTATACCTTCAGCACTCAGCTTAGGTAATAGGGGAGGCTGTGTCACTGGACTCTACAGGATATCTACTATATTAAGCTACTTCAGCAAGCCTGGGAGGCATAGCAGTTCTACCTAATACATAAAACAAACACAGGGAGGCTGCCAAAATGAGGATACAAAAAGACATGGCCCAAGTGAAAGAACAGATCTAAACTCCAGAAAAAGAGCTAAACAAAATGGAGATAAGCAATCTGTCAGATGCAGGGTTAAAAACACTGGTTATAAGAATGTTTAGTGAACTTAAAAAATCAGAACTTCAACAACATAAAAAAGGATCCAGTCAGAAAGAAAGGATACACTAATTGAAATAAAGAGTGGATGAAGCCAAGAATAAAATCAAGGATTTGGAACATAAGGAAGCAAAAAACAATGAACCATAATAGGAAAAAGAAAAAGGAATCCCAAAAAATGAGGATGGTGTAAGAAGCCTCTGGGGCAACTTCAAGCATACCAATATGTCCATCATAGGGTTGCAAGAAGGAAAAGAGAAAGAACAAGAAATTAGAAATCTCTTTGAAAAATAAATGAAAGAAAACTTCCCTAATTTTGTGAAGGAAATAAACATGCAAGTCCAGGAAGCGCAGAGAATCCCAAACAAGATGGATGCAAAAAAGCTCTCTCAAGACACATCATAATTAAAATGCCAAAGGTTAAATACAGAGAATCTAAAAGCAGGGAGAGAAAAGCAGTTATTTATCTACAAGGGAACCCCCACAAGACTGTCACTTGATTTCTCAAAAGAAACTTTGCAGACTACTAGGGTTTGGCAAGAAATATTCAAAGATGAAAAGCAAGGACCTACAACAAAGATTACTCTATCCAGGAAAACTATCATTTAGAATGAAAGGACATATGCAAAGCTTCTCAGAGAAGAAAATGCTAAAAATATCCATCAACACCAAACAAGTACTATATGAAATGTTAAAGGATCTTCTTGGAGAAAAGAAGTTAAAAAATATGAACAACAAAAGGAGAATAAGTATATAGCTCTCAACAATGAATCTAAAAACAAAATAAGCAAATAAGCAGAATAGAAACAGAATCATAGATACAGAGATAGTTTTTATGGTTATCAGATGGAGGGGATAGGTGTAAAAGGTGAAGGGGTTAAGAAGTACTAATTGATAGTTACAGAATAGTCATGTGGATGTTAAATACCTTATAGGGAATAAAGTAGCCAAAGAACATATATGCAACACCTATGACATGTACAATAGTTTGGAGATTGTCTGAGGGATTGTGTGGGGGGTGCGGGGTGGAAGAGCACAAAGGTTGAAAATTGTGGACAACCATAACAGCATAAATAATAAAATATAATAATAAACACATCTTCAAGGGAAATGGTGGACTTCTACAAAACCAGGTATAGGGCAGTTTTCTATTACAGGAAAGTAGTGTCCACTTGGCATTTTGCTTTACATTTATCGTCATTACACTATAGAAGTAAAATAAAAATCACAAGCTAACACTCTGATCTAAAATTTTATTTTATTTCTCAAGATTGCTGTGGCAATTTGGAGCCTTTTGTGGTTCCATATACATTTTTGGAATATTTGTTCTAGTTCTGTAAAATATGCCAGTGGTATCTTGATAGGAATTGCACGGAATCTATAGATTGCTTTAGGTAACATGGACATTTTAATGTTAATTCTTCCTATCCATGAACACAATATATGATTCCATTTATTTGTAAATTCTTTAATTTCTTTCTTCAGTGCTCATAATTTTCTATGTACAGGTCTTCATACCCTTGGTTAAATATATTCCTAGGAATTTTATTTTTTTTAAGCTATTAGGAATGGGATGGTTTTCTTAGACCCCATTTCTGGTGGTTCATTATTGGTGTATAAAAATGTAACTGATTTCTGGATATTCATTTTACAGTCAATTAATATTATATTGGCCAAAAAGTTTGTTTAGATTTTTCTGTGCAATGGCTCTAGTAGTGGCTTAGTTGTCTTTAACCTCTTTCCAAACTTTTTGTTAAATTGTATTGTGACAGCTGTCATAACATCATGAATTTTAATGAAAACCTTATCAAAATCAGTGAATTTTTATGCAGCCATTTTAATATTGAAAATAGAAGAAGATATGTAACATTTTGGCATAGTATACTTTATTATTTCAAGAAAGATACAAACAAATGAAATGCAATAAAAGATTTGTGCAGTGTATGCAGAAGGTGCTGTGACTGATCAAATGTGTCAAAAGTGGTTTGTGAAGTTTCTTGGTACTATTGACATTTTGGCCAAATAATTATTTGCTATGGAGCTGTCTTATGCATTGGAAAATGTTTAGCAGCACCCTTGGCCTCTACACTCTAGAAGTCAATACCAGGAGATAGCTTACATACTCAAAATATCCAAAGCAATAAAGTTATTGGTGAAAATAAAAAATGTGTCTTTTATAGAAAAAACTAAACAGACTTTTTTGCCAACCCAATATTTGACAAAGGAGGCAAAAACATACTACACAATAAAAATAGTCTATTCAATAAATGGTTTTGGAAAACTTGGACAGAAAACATGAAAAAAAATGAAACTAGACCACCTTCTTACACCACACACAAGAAAAAATTCAAAATGTATAAAAAACTTAAATGTTAAACCTGAAACCATAAAAATTCTAGAAGAAAACATAGGCAGTAAAATCTCAGATATTTCTTGTAGCAACATTTTTTCTGATATTTCTACTCGAGCAAAGGAATCAAAATTTAAAAAATAAACAAATGGGACTACATCAAACTAAAACGTTTTTGCACAGCAAAGGACAGCATCAACAAAGTGAAAAGAAAACTCACTGAATGGGAGAACATATTCTCTTATGACACATCTAATAAAGGGTTACTATCCAAAATTTGTGGAAAACATATAACACTCAACACTAAATATACAAACAAACAAACAATTAAAAAGTGGGCAAGGGACCGAAACAGACACTTCTCCAAAGAGGACATACAGGTGGCCAATAGACATATGAAAAGATGCTCAATATCATTAATCATCAGAAAAATGCAAATTAAAATGACAATGAGATAGCACCTCACACCTATCCAAAATGCTATCATCAATAAATCAACAAACAGCAAGAGCTGGTGAGGAAATGGAGAATGGGGAACACTTTGGCACCTTTGGTGGGAATGAAGACTGGTGCAGCCACTATGGAAAACACTGTAGAGTTACCTGGAAAAATTAAACATGGAACTGTCTTATGACCCAGTGATTCCACTTCTGGGAATTTATCTGAAGAAACCTGAAACATTAATTTGAAAGAATATATGCACCTCTATGTTCATTATAGTATTATTTACAATAGCCAAGATTTGGGAGTAGCCCAAAATTGTTTTGTCCATCGTTAGAGGAGTGGACAAAACAATTGTGGTACATTTACACAATGAAATACTACTTGGCCATAAAAAAAAAAAAAAAGGAAATCATACCCTTTGGGACAGCACAGGTGGACCTGGAGAACCTTATGCTAAGTGAAATAAGCCAGTCAGAGAATGAAAAATACCATATTATTTCATTCATATGTGGAATCTAATTAACAAAGTTAACTAAGAAGAAAAACAGACAGAGACCCATAGATAGAGAGCAGGCTGACAGCTGTGGGTGGTGGTGGGGGGTATGGGGCTTGGTCAGAGAGGGTTGGTGAAATTGGGCAAAAAGAAAAAAGAGAAAACAACTCATGGACATAAGCAACAATGTGGTGGCTGCTGGAGGGGGCTCGGTGGAAGATGTTGGAGGAGGGTATGGGGACGATAAATGGTGATGGAAGGAATCTTGACTTGGGCTTGACTTGGAGTGGTGAACATACAATACATCGTACAAATAATAAGTTGTAGAATTATGCACCTGAAATCTATACAATTTTGTTAATCAATGTTATGCAAATAAATTTCACAAGGGAAAAAAGCTCTATTTTACCAGATGGTAAATTCAAGAATAGGTTATGGAAACTTAAATTGGCAGATTCATCTGTCATGTTATTCCCACGTGATGAGTACTACAGAACAGTGAATTGGAGTGTTAAAGACCCAGATGAAGTGGACTTATTTAATTTTGAGGCATCTTGCAAGGTAGTTTCCTTCCCTGCAGAAAAATCTTTATATGGCTATTTTTTTCTTCTGAAGAAGATTATGGGTCTACTAATTAAAAGGATGTAGAGTAAAGGAAATTCTAGCTTAAATAGTACTACAATTGTGAAAACTTTAACATCAAATATCTTTTTTTCTGAAAACTTTGTTTTATACTTAATATTTTCAAATATATCTGCCTGCACATTTCCACATTATGCAAGACCAACAATTGCAGTAATTTCCTTAAACTTCCTGCCTATTTCAGATGGCCTGGCATAGTAACCCTCAAACTCTCACTCACCAAATCAGCAAATAAAGGGGTAAATGTTGGCCACATCCCTGACATTGAAAACTAGGGATAGAAATAGGATTCATATAATAAAATAAAAATAAATAGGCAGGAGGATTTGCTTAGCAGGAGGGGGCACTTTTACAATACTTGGTACTATAAACATATAACTAAGATTTTAGGAGGGTGTTGGCCTAAAAATCCTAAGAGTAGGTATATAAACCAAGACATTTTTGGTTGCAAGTTATAGAAACTTACACGAAGAAGATAAAAAAAAATAAAGAATACACTGGCTCATTTGACTAGGATGTTTGGAGAATGAGCTTCAGGCACAGCTGGGTCTAAGGACCCGTACAATATTCATAGTCATCTTCAGTTTCTCCGTATATCTTCTTTTCTGCTTTTCTCTAGTTCTAGTTTTCTCTGTATTGACTTGAACCTCAGGTGCGTTCAATACTAATAGAAACCCCTAAAGTCACTAGCAGCCCTGGAGTCTCTTCATTCCAATTGAGTAATGTTGTAGATGCTCTTAGTGTCCTGCCTATAACCCTTTGACACTCAGAATTTCCACACATTAGTGCCTTCCCATCCCAAACTTCTATAATCTCTCTGCCTCCAGGCTTTCTGTTGGAACAAGGGCAAGCTGGAAGTGTGGGGCCATTATGTTCCCTGGAGAATCTCTCAGTTTTGAGTACATTCTACACTATCATCCAGAAGTTCCCAAAGGTATGGAGTTCCAGTTTCACAAAGCAGTAATCTGCTAATTAGTAATCCCTCAACTGATTCCTTTTATTTCCCTGATCATTTCCTTCTTCCTCTAACAGTGCTTGTTTGGATAAGCTCTCAAATAACTACTTTTCCTCAAATCTTTGCCCCAGGGTCCATTCCTATGGAATCCAACCTAACAGAAACAGCCTCAAAAGAAAGTTTCATTCTCTCAATGCCAGAGGAAGCTGCTAAGTCTGGGATACTCTGAGGACCAGGTCCAAGTCATACACCCTCCCTTTTGCAAAGAAAAAAAATGGTTTATTTATTTACATAAATGAATTGTCTATTATCCAAGGAGTAACACACATAGGGCAGGCAAAATGTGATGTTTCCATGAGTTCAGGATATCTTGTAAGTGAAAAACAATTGTATGAGGGAGAGATTCAGGGACATCTACTTGTGCCTTTTAAGTGACATCAACCAAATTATTATTTAACTACTACACCCTCCATTATTCCTTAGAGTAACATTCTGAGTATAAATAATTCAGTATTAGTTGTAAACTTTTTTACAATATTAATTTGATGCATGTATCCTGATAGTTAATTAAGTCCCTTTTGGAACATGAACTTAAAAAACCAATATATGTAATATGAGTTTGTAGGCTATGGGACATAAAGTTTTCTATTTTATTGGTTTTTAAAAAGAAATATGTGAGTCTAATGAAAACCAGAAACAATGAAGAAGATACTAGCAATTTAGAAGGATAAATTCTGGTAGATTTTTGAACAAGCTACACTTAACCAACATTTTTATATCAACTCCAGTGGAAAATACTGTAAGTATTCTATATGTACTATGATTTTCAATGGAAAAATAGATATTTACTACATTTTTTTAATTTTGAAGTCTGAGTTAAATCTATATACTCTGAGGTTTATCTCTATTGAAAAGTCACTAAGTCCTAATGTGAGGCCCATCTGTTGGGTTCATTCTAGAGTCAGATACCAGAACAGAAGAACACAACTACATTGAAGGTTTTACTTGCTGACTAGTGGGGATAAAGAGTAAGATAACTTTTCTAAGACATATATCTACCAGCATTAAGTGACAAAGTATAGAAATTGGTCATAACTGAATAATAAGCAAAATGATTCAAAACAGAAAATTCACGCTTAATAATATCAATAATTTGCTAGCTAATAATGCAAGAAGAGGCCACCAGTCATTGAATATCACTGGGAGAAGCTGAATACAAGTCTGCTTCTGAAAGGTTGGAAACTATTTTGTTAAAGAATTCATGGGAAGATATAGGCAATTCAGTTTGTACTCAGTGTTAGAACAAAGAATCAACTCTCCTGACACTAATTGTACTAACTAGAAGAATTCCTCTAGTTCACCAAGGGTAGACATATGAAGAAGGGGTTCTATATCAAAAAATATGTCAGACTTCTGGTCAAGATGGTGGCATAGGCAGACATGGCTCACCTCTTTATACAACCACATCAAAATTACAACTAAAATATAGAACAACCATCACTCAGGAACTTCAGAAATTGAGCTGAAAGGTAGTCTATCAACCATGAAATCAAGTGAATGGAAGTCTGATAACTACAGAATTAAAGAAACCACATCCATCCAGACTGCTAGGAGGGGTGCAGATGTGGAATGGGTTCACCCCACATCCACATGGATAAAAGTTAGGGGGGGATATCTCAGGAGCAAGGAGTCCCAGCCCCACAATAGGCCCCCAAGCCGAGGGTTTCAGTTCCAGGAAGAAAGTCCCCATAACTTCTGGCTGCAAAAATCATCAGGGATTGAGCTGGTGAGAGAAACTTCTGGAGCCCCAAGCAGCCCACACATGGACTCACCTACTCAAACTCACTCCCTCTGAGCTCCAGCATCAGGGTGGCAGCTTGAAAGGCACCAGTGGTGTATAGGGAGAGACTGAAGCATCTGGCATCAAGGTGAGCAGAGGCCATTTGTTCCTTTGTTAAATCCTCCCTCCACAGAGAAAACAAGCTGGTGCCATATCTGAGACTCCATCAACCTGGCTAACACTGTTTGATCTACCCCATAAGCTCTGCCCCACCCAAATTATGGGTCCATTCAAGCTTCTTTTCCATAAGAATAGCTGGTCTTGGCTCCCAAGTCCTATCAAACAAGCAACAGCTATCTTCAGTGAGCCCTAACAGCAGCCAGATTAGAGTCACAGCTTGGCTTTGCCCAGGAATCTTCAAAACCAGCACAAGTAACAGCCACCTCAGATTTTTTTACAGCACAGGTAGAGTGCTGTAAAAAACCCTTCAGTTTTAAGAGAAAAACAATAATCAATTTGAATACCGCAAGGTCCCTAGCAGCCCTTTAACTGAATATTATTACAAGGAAAGTGCATGATAATCTTATAATAATAAAATAAAATGGAAATTATGCAAAATTAGTACATTAGATTTACTTTTCCTACTTTAATTTCTCTTGATTTATAGGTAACATTTTCATGGCCATAATTATACCCTTGCTATTTCAATTTCCAAGATAGTTCATGGTTTAACGTCATTAAGGGGTGAGAGACTGCTTATGTTCAGCTATTGACAGTAAAGACATCAAAAGTTAGGAATATTTTATATTTGCAGAAGGATCAGCAACACTAGATTGACTGACTTAAAACTTTGAAAAATCTGAGAGTTAAGCAATTATTGTCCCACAGACCTGCAGGAAGAGGATCAAGTAGGATCCCAGGGCAGATGTGATCACAAAGCAGTTTTGAGGGATTTCAAAATCTTTGGTGACTTTCCAAATGTTCTCTAGGCGGTTGCTTGAATGGATGCAAAATCTACTAAAGAAAAAGAGAGACAAGCCAAAGGATGAGGAAAAAAAGAATGATAGAGAATATGAGCTATAGAGAAGTACACTCACCCTCACTCCTCTGGAAAGGTAGAGAAAAGCACAGCCATAAGTTCTGTGGGTACGAATGAAAGCACCCTAGAAAAAATGCCCCCAGTGTGACCCTGGGCAAGTAATATCATCTAGCTGATGCTCAACTATAAACCTAGAGTTGGATAAGTTCCTTTTAATTTTAACGTTCTCTGCATGACCTTCTATGAACGAAATTATTATTCTTTTATAGGCTACAGGGAATTTAAAATAAAACAAAAGTACTTCATGAAGCTACTCAGGCATTTTGGAAAATAGGCCTTCTGAAAAATTAACAGTACTTTAGCTTTGCCTTAGGATGGTTTTAAAGGGGAATGGATGAGTGAATGTGGACAGGATCGAACGTGACACCACTCTGCTGTGCAATGCCTCCCAGTCTCCCCTCCGACAATGCTGAACTTCAGAAATAGCTGGAAAGGGAAACAGTTTTCCTAATATTTGAGGTATTAAAGAAAATGGAGACTCTGAAAACCAAAATTTTGTTGGAGTTTTGGCATTGCTTTGAAATGTAGTCTAAAATAATTTATGTCTTTATGTCCTTCATTTTCTTACATGCAAAATTTGAGATTTTAGTGCAAATCTACTTCTGTCTTTGACAGACATATTAAGGTAACTGTAAGACAATGTGTGAAAGGCCTTGAACTGCAGGAAGGGAGAGGTACAGAACAAAATGCTGTTTGTAAACACCATTGTTCTGCCATTTGTTTTTGGTGAGTAACTCCATTTGACTCATAAACTCAGCATTCCAGCAGTAAAACCAAATGGACATTCTTTTTGGAAAGGCATTTCTTGTATTCTCAGAGAAGACAAGAATGCCCATTGGACAACATTTCAGAAGGTGCAATTTCATGCGACTTCTCATGGATTTTAAGCTAAAGAAGCTCTCTAAAGTTCTGTCTTCTAATATTCTTTATCTCCGACATTCAAACTTCATTTTACTTAAATCCTACTAAACAGAACCTAGCATACTTTCATCTGCAGCTTTCAGACAAGAGCAATAAAAGGGAAAAAGAGTAATGATAATCAGTAAAATATTGTGTATTATGTTTAAATATCAACTCAACAAATTGTTACCTAATAAATATACAATGCTTCTAAGATTACTTCTCCAAAATTATATCACACAATTTAATTTTTCATCTCACAGAAAGTTCTGAAAACAAAACTTACTTTATATCCAGGATACTTTACTGAAGCTTAAATTTTGTAGCTGTGTTTATGGAATCAGTTGGCAATAACAATGGAAGCTCATTTGCCAAATGCCATTTTAATAGAGAGCTTCCTATTAGTATTTGCCAGGCACTTGCCCTAACTAGTTTAATCTTCAGAAAAGACTTGAAATACTATTGTTATTTCTCCATTTTAAATTTTAGGAAAGTTAAGTCACACAAAGGTGGAGGAGTAACTTACTCAAATCTTATGGGGACTGAAGGCACAGTTGGGATTTGAATTTCTTCAGTTTGGCCCCAGAGCACAAACACTTATCTCAATTCTATAAACAGTTCTTATCCCAAGGGCATCTGGTGATGTTGTGGGGCTCTGTTATTTTATATAAATACTGGTTTTAACACCATAGTCTATGATGATATGTCCACAAAGTAGCACTTAGCTCTGAACTGAGGTAAGGAACTGGAACACAAAACTTGGATGAGAGCTGGAAGAACTAAAATACAATTTTAGTTCTGGCACTGCTCTTGACTTACTGTTTGATCTAGAACAGGTCAACTCCCTTGGGATACAATTCTTTGTGAGCTAAATAGGTAAATATATAAAATATATAAAATATGGGAGTCATAAAGCTTTCCCCAAATGATTAAATACTGATTCTATGATTAATTTATCTAAAAATAACTGATAAGGCATTATCCAATTTGGTAGGGAAATAAATTTCATTTATATAAAAATATAGAAGAAAATGTACTATGTATATTTTATTGACTTAATCTGGATTTTTGATAAGGACCAGGATGGTTCTTAAGAAAAAAACAAAATATCAGAATATCTCCGACTGCCTGTTCTGTTACTTTTACTGGCGCCGCGGGAGGATCATCTACCCTTTGGTGCAGACGAAAGAGCGAGTAGCAGTTGGACGGGGAGAGAATGGTATTGAAACAGATTTCCAGCAACAAGTGCTTTGGTGGATTCCAGAAAGTTTTTGAACATGACAGTGTGGAACTGAGCTGCAAAATGAAATTCGTGGTCTACCTGCCCGAAGTCCGGCTTCCACCAGGCCGCCTCCGAACTTGGACTTGTGGTCGTCGCTCCAGACACCAGCCCCCGCGGATGCAACATCAAAGGAGAGGGGGACAGCTGGGACTTCGGCACTGGGGCGGGGTTCTACATGGACGCCACCGAGGAGCCTTGGAAAACGAACTACCGGATGTACTCCTATGTGATGCAGGAGCTTCCCCAACTCATCAGTGCCAACTTTCCAGTGGACCTCCAAAGGATGTCTGTTTTCGGCCACTCCATGGGAGGCCACGGGGCCCTGGTTTGTGCTTTGAAGAACCCTGGGACATACAGATCTGTGTCAGCATTTGCTCCAATTTGCAATCCAGTGGCTTGTCCTTGCGGCAAAAAAGCCTTAAGTGGATATTTGGGAGCAGACCAAAGTAAGTGGAAGGCTTACAATGCTACCCACCTGGTGAATACCTATCCAGGGTCTCAGCTGTACATACTGATTGACCAGGGAAAAGATGACCAGTTTCTCTCTGACGGGCAGCTGCTGCCCGACAACTTCATAGCCACCTGTACAGACAAGAAAATCCCTCTCGTGTTCCGATTACAAGAGGGCTATGACCACAGCTACTACTTCATCGCCACCTTTATTACCAAGCACATCAGACACCACGCGAAATACCTGAATGCTTGAAAACGTCCGAGAAGAGACTGTCTTGGGGATTATACAAACTGTAATAAACAGAATTTCAGGGGGAAAGAAAAGATTTCAAAACATTGTTTTCATAATGCTAAAATGCCTCATTCTGTAGTTAAATCACCTTCTGAATAAAGACATGAAACCTGGAAAAAAAATATCAGAATATCCATCACAAGAAGACATATGTTAGCAATAATAAAAAAGCAATAGGTCACATGTTTACACTTTGAGGTCAATATTTTTAATTGAAAAATTAAAAATAAATTTATAGGAAGAATGGAAAATGTTATAGCAATGATATAATATACAAACTGATAATGTTATAATCAAAACAAGGAAAGGGGCTAATTTCCTCTGACTTGCTAAGGCAAGAATCACTTGAAATAGATACATTATGTTGATTTAATCAATAGGCTTGATTATATAGCATGCTTCAATAGCAAAGTGATAGGCATGACCATAGCAGAGGGTGAAAATCCCTATAGTCTCTGATACTTTGTTCCATCATTATTGGGAGAAAAAGTACCAACTCAGAGGTAGCAATACTACATAGGAACTACTGGATATTAGATGAATTATGAATATCTAGGTTTTATAATTTCATGTACTATTTTTGTATTTGGAAATGAGAGAAAGTAGAAGTGTATCAATGAGCTAGATGATTCAGAAAACATGCTGTCGTCAAGTCTGGGGTGAAATTGGGTCAAACTCTCTGCAGTTGTGGAATGTATCCCTGTGATCGCGATCAACAGGAATAAGGGAGCATCATCCTGGGATTCTTGGCCACATCTTCTATGATCAATTAAACCAATATTACCTCATATGTCAATAAAGGAAAGAGTTTACTGGAGTCTTCCAGCAGGTGTGGGACTTCAGTCTTCATTTAGATAAATTACATAAGTAAATTTATCAAAGCATTCAAGTTTTCCAGTGACACCATAATAGCTAAAGTCCTAGGATATAAAGTCCTGGGATATATTTTTAAAAAGAGGCCTGGGAATCATTATGGTTTTTGAGACATAGTTGTCAAAGAACACGTTTAGAATCAAATTTGTCTTCCTATAAATCCTACATGTCTCAAACACTTTCATAGGATTTATGGACAACAAGTGAAACAGATAACACTATCCCAACTTTTCAGAAGGGAAACCTAAGGCTCAAATAAACTGCAAGTTGTACAACATCATATAACTCTATAGCAGAACTAAGGTTTTAACCAACTTATTCTGTTTTGAAGTTTAAATCCTTTCTTATCCAACTATAACAGTAAAAATTAATGAATCCTACAAAACTCCCTGATGAGATAAAAATATCTTGAGGAGTAGGCTCAGTAAATTCTTCCCCCTACCCAAGTAGAAGACTACTTCATGAAAAGAAACAGCAACACCAGCAGGTATTAAATTTGGTCAGTTGAAGTTTCTGTAGGTATATCAATATTGTTTGATCCTTGCTTTATTGAAAAATAATTGGCATGCATAAGTGTATAATTTTAGGTTATAGAGTATGATGGTGTGGTTTACATATATTGAGAAAATGATTAGCACAATACCTTTAGCTAACATCCATCAAATTAATTTTAATATGTAACTCATTAGAAAAAAAGCTGCAGATGTGGTAATAAAATAATTTTATAGAATGTATACATTTTTCCTTTAAAATATGAAAACACCTGGCTTACAAATTTAGTCTAAGATAGACATCTGAGAGACCAAATGTCTGAATCTATCACCAAAGTGTTTAACTTTTCAACCAGACATGTTATGATCTGCTACAGCTGTATTGTTAGCTCTGCAACTGTATACTACAGCTAAAGTATGGCTTTGGTTGAAATAGAAAGATGCTGTTGCTAGGAAAATCTTCCAGGCTTGTTAAAGAATGGTTCATTTTAATTGATGATATCTTCATTGCTTCTTTGCTGTAGGCCATATGTTACAGTAGAAAAAAATTTGAGACCAAAAGACCTAGAATTGAATTTCTATTCATCCATCTGCCGTCTGTATGATAATAACCAAGCTACTGGAGTGGACCTCTCTGATGGTCAATCAACAGTTTCATAGTCTTCTTTCATCCCCACCTATTGCCAGTCTCCTCTGAGCTCTGCCTGCCTGCCAAGATCTCCTCTCGTTTTCTCTGCTTAATCCATCACTAGTTTTCTCCTCTGGACCTGTGGTGTGCATAAACCTGAGTTATGGCCATTCCCAGCCAGACTGATGCCAATTAAGCCTCAAGTGATGATGAGAAATTCTGGGCTGTGATCATCAGTCTGGGTACCTTGACCATTATTCTGCCAAATGTGGACACCATAACTCTTTTAGATCCCCATTCTGACTCCTCTTCTTCCCTCTTCACCTCGGTAAACGTGGAGTAAAGATAGACTCATGTTTCATCAGCATTCTTGGCTGCCAAGCTTGGCATTTCTTATGCTGCTCTATTTTATCATGATCATGCAATGGCTAAAAAAATTTTTTTTCAAAAATTCTTACTTATTTTTGATAAAGAGATCTTATGCAAATTCAATTTTTCTCTCTGAAATTTTCAAATTGTGTTTAAAGAAAATAAATAATCATATCCTTAACCATAAACAAAATATAGATTTCACAAAGATGTATATGCACTTGCTTTATTACATACACTATTAATATCTCTCTCATAAATGCCATTGGTTCTGTTGTGAATATTCTCTGTTTGTCCAATTAGGTATATTTTCCACAATTCCACCTTGCACCTTGCTCCATGAGGCTGAATTCTGTGGATGTCATCATCAGGTTACCTGGTTATCTGGCTTTTGTTTTGGCCAATGGAATGACATCAGTGTGGAAGCACAGAGAGAGGTTGAGATATTTGTGCCCTGATTCTTAAAAGGCAGAAAGTAGACAGAGGCTGCATTCCTCTAGTTGTGCAGTCCCTTTCATACACAACAGCTCTGACTAGGTCATAAAAACCACATTCTCCTTTCCCTCCATGGCCTTTGCTAGTCCCTCCTTAGCTTCATTAGTCCTACACATGCTTTTGTAAATAGTACCATCATTAAAATCTCCTTATTCCTTTTGTATGTGCCACCTGTTCTTTTTAGGACCCTGACTGACACAGTTTCCATGAACCAAGTTTAACTGAGCCATGTCTACTGCAAGTGCTCAACCCACTTTTTAGAAATAATTGGTCCCTGAACAGAAAGGGAAGAAATGGCTGGTAGATATAGTTTACAATCTTTATGTCAAAATTTTAAAATGTAATTTCTCACTTAAGAGTCATATATAAGATAGTCAAATATAATAGAATATTTTATATACTTTAATGTTTAAGGCAATTTATAAAAGAATATCTGAAGTAAAAATGGAATGAGCAATATTTTTTCTTTCTTATTCAACTTCTTTCACTTAGATTTTTAAAAATCTCTTTCAAGTCTGAGAAATCAGGTCTATAATCATGACCTTGGGAATCTAACAATTTTAGGTTTTCCTTTCCCTGTTGTTCCACTGGAAACTGCATCATTAAATCATCATTTGTACACCTTCCAAAACAACATAACTGATGAACAGCCTATGGAATTTCTGAATAATCAGGCAAATGAGTATGTGAGGCTTTTACAGAAGATATTCTAGCCTTCACTTGGGTAATCTGCCAGAGTGGATTTTTCCCCTGAATATTGCAATAATCACCTAGAGATTTTTTTCCTACAATCCAACCCAAAATTCAGCTTTAGAGATATTTCTGTTTTTGCTTTATCATACAACCTATAAGATCAATCAATAACATTAGCTTTAGTAGTTATGCATTATTAAACTCTTCCATCTTTCTTGGAAGATATTCTGTTAGACTTTCTAAGCCATAATGTAGCATCCAGCACACGCAAGAACCAATATCGGAGACTTTCAGGGGTTCAAAGATGTTATTTTATTGGCCAAGTTTAACCTGCGCAGGGGCAAACTCTCAAAGTGTCCAGCAACACAGTGCCCACAAGGAGCTGCAAACGAGAGCCGCGCGTGAGCGCGTACAACTACTTTCTTATATAGGGGCGGGCAAGCAAGCGTTATACAGAAGCAGACGTGGCAGTTAGCAATTCGCTTACAGAGACCGCGCACGGGAATTTCAAACCAAGCATTTTTGCATAAGGCGGGAAGGCAGGCTGTTTGTTCATTAACCTAGTAATCTCCTGGCTCTAGCTAGCTAGTTTTCTATTTTCTCATTAAAAACTACAAAGCACTGCTTATCTAGCCTACTCAGGGGAGAGCGTCTGCCAGACACAGGATGTTTGCTTAACTGCCCTGTGTCTCCCTTATCATTTCCTTTTAGCTACAATGTGGTTCTTGTCTATTAGAAGAAATTTAGTTCTTAATTTCCTTATTCCTAACACATAATATCCCATGATACTGTTGGTTAACTGTCATAGCAAAGGCTAGTGGCTCTTTTCCAATCCTGGTTTTCCTTCTTCCTGTGTATTACCACTAGCCCACATTTCTCATGCTCTTGTGATCAGTTATGTTTATTTGAAAGGATTTGAGCTCACTCAAATGATGTCATTTTTAAATCCAGCTTAGGAAAACCTCAAACCCCCAAAATTTGGGGCCTATATATTACAAAGTTTAGCCTACCTTAACACAAACAATATGACCAAATTAATTCTTTCTCATTTATAGTTTAAAGTGGTTTATCATTTGTATAGTGAATTTCCTTGAACCTATAATTTTTTCTCTAAATACTACATGTTTCTTCCACATGGAGGTTTTCAAAAAATAAGCTTGGTTTATAAACACATTTATTAACTACTTAAAGAAAGTCCAATAAGATCCATAAATTCTCAGGCTCTTGGGATGAGAAAAAACAAGTATATTTCTTGTCTCACAGAACTTGATGTCTGGTGAAGGAGACAGACATTAATCAAATAATAACAGAAAATAAATGAATATTCACCAATGGAGATAATAATATTGAAAGAAAGAAACTGTAGGAGACCATTCTGTGTGGCGTGGACCCAGCTTCTACTCAGAGATGCACAGGACCCACACCCACAGATAGGTTCTCCCATGGGGAATCAGGCCTGCAATGTGCCCAGGCTGCTTTGAGTCTTGTTCTTGCTAAAAAACTCCCTCACCCTGAAATGAGGACATTTACTGCAAAGTAACTTCCAAAAATTCGTGCTAACCCCTCCAAGGATGAGTGTAACCAGTTCAACCACTTTTGCCTCTTCATTTTCAAATATCCCTCTTCTGTGGTGTGATTAGGAGCATTGGCCCCTTTGTTTTCTGTAAAAGGTAACCATCTAAAGCGAATCTGTGCATAGTAAATGAGGACCATCACATAATGTGCCCAGAAACCCAATAAAGGGTTCTTTATTGACAATTCTTTGATAAAGTGAATAAGTGATGTCTGTAGAAGGAATCACATTAAATCAGGTTTATGTATTTTTTAAAAGTTGTTATTGCATTCCAAGCAGTAGAAATACCATAGATAAGGATCCTACAGATGGAGGGAGGACTTGGTAGAAGAACATTGTGCCTGGAACACAGCCAGCCTTGGGAAATAAGGTGAGCCCAACTGATGGGAGCCAGAATATGCAAGACTCCACTGGCCATAGTCTCCTTTCCCATTAACTTTGTAAGTCACTGCAATCTGGCTTCCACATACTCAGAAAACTGGCTTTCTCAATATTACCTATAAGTTGTTACTGCTGCTTTTCATTACTACTGAACAATTCCTTGTTATTTTAATCCCTCTTCCATTGGAAATGTCAGTGTTTTATACTCTTCATTCCTTTGTAACATTATAGAAGACTGCATTTTCCAAACATTGTCACAGCAATAATTCCAGTCCATGTTCTTCCAGAACCTTGCCACTTCCCCATCAAAAAGATATCTATTTCTTCTTTCCTTGAAATGAGGTGAGCTGTTTGGCTATCTCAACAAGAATGTAGCAAAGATAATGCTACTTCACCTCCAAGGCTACTTCATTAAAAGTAATACAACTTCCACCTTGTTCTCTCTTGAGACAGTCACCCTAGCATGCAGGTATTATGTTGTGATGAAGCCAAAACTACATGGAGAAGTCACATGTAGGTGTTCCAGCCAAAAGCTCAAGCTAAAGTCTCAGCCAGCTGACATCATCAACCTCCAGATATGGGCATTGAGCAAGCCTACAGATGATTCCAGCCTCCAGATTTCTAGCTGCCTTAGTTGGTGATGAGTGAAACAAAGACAAGCTATCTCTGCTAATCCCTATCCAAATTATGCATTTAGGAGCATAATAAATGTCATTGCTTTCTTCCTCTAAACTTTGTAGTAGTAGTTTGTTATTTGGCAATAGTTGATCAGAATAAATATTCAGATTACTTCTTTTTTATAAGTAATTTTTTTAGGATAATAGTGTAATAAACTGTGTTTTTCCAAATTAACCTTCCTTGATTTAAAATATTACTTTTAACTCCCAGCCAAAATGGAGGTGTAGGTAAATACACTTTATCTCCTCACACAACCAAAAGAAGGACAACAACAAATTTTAAAAAAATAAATAAATAACCAGAACTGCCAGAAAGTCAAAATGTATGGAAGTCCAACAACCAAGGAGTTAAAGAAGAAACATTCATCCAAACTGGTAGGAAGGGCAGAGATGGGCTGCTGGGGTGGAGAGGACTCGCTACAAGGCAGTGGCTGGAGGACTGGGGCTGGTGAGACATCAGCTGGCATATTGGCATACTGGCATACTGCATTTGCATGCAGATAACCGGGAGGAACAACTGGGGAGCAAGACAGACCATGCAACCCAGGGTTTCAGTGAGGAGATATAAAGCTTCAAAACCTCTGGCTATAAAAATCTGTGAGGATTGTGGCAATGGGAGAGACTACCAGTGTCACAGGAGAGTTCACTGGAGAAACCCATGGGGTCCTAGAGCATATATAAACCCAACCACCTGGGAATCAGCACCAGAAAGGCCCAATTTGCTTATGGGTAGGGGGAGTGACTGAAAGCCAGCTAAGATCTGAGCAAGCAGCATTGTTCCCTCTCAGAACCCTCCCCAACATACAGTGCCACAACACAGAGACATAGCTTGCCCTACCCTGGTGAATACCTAAGGCCCCATCCCTTACTATGTAACAGACAGGCAGAGACATATATATATGGCCCAAATAAAAGAACAGTTCAAAGCTCCAGAAAAAAAATACAACTAAATGACAAAGAGACAGCCAACCTATCAGATGCACAGTTTAAAATGCTGATAATCAGGATGCTCACAGAAATGACTGAGTATGGTCACAAAGTAGAGGGAGAAGTGAAGGCTATGAAAAGTAAAAAAAAGGAAAATGTACAGGGAATAACAATGACAGAAAGGAAACCAGGACTCAAATCAATGGTTCAGACCAGAAAGAATAAATAAACATTCAACTAGACAGAGTGAAGAAACAAGAATTTAAAAAAATGAGGATAGACCAAGGAACCTCTGAGACAATTTAAAATGTTTCAACATGTTAATCATAGGGATGCCAGAAGGAGAAGAGAAAGAGCAAGAAATTGAAAACTTATTTGAAAAAATAATGAAAGAGAATTTCCCCAATCTGTCAAAGGAAATAGACTTCCAGGAATTCCTGGAAGCTCAGAGAGTCCAAAAAAATTTGAACCCAAGGAAGCACATACCAAGGAACATCATAATTATATTACCCAAGATGAAAGGTAAGGAGAGAATCTTAAAAGCAGCAAGAGAAAAGGAGACAGTTAACTATAAAAGAGTTCCCATAAGACTATCAGCTGATTTCTCAAAAGAAACCTCATAGGCAAGAAGGGGAAATACTTGGACAGAAATAATGCAAGTCATGAAAGGCAAGGACCAATGTCCAAGACTAGTCTACCCAGCAAAGCTTTCATTTAGAATGGAAGGGCACATAAAGTGCTTCCCAGATAAGGTAAGTTAAAGGAGTTCATCATCACCAAGCCCTTATTATATGAAATGTTAAAGGGGCTCATCTAAGAAAAACAAGATGATCAAAACTATGAAAAATAAATGACAACAAACTCACAACTATCAACAACTGAACCTCAAAATAATCAAAACCAAAAGAAACTAAGCAAACAACTAGAACAGCACCAGAATCACAGAAATGGAGATCACAGAGAAGGTTATCAGCAGAGAAGGGGAGGGGGGGAAATGAGGGAAAAGGTACAGAGAACACAAAGGATAAATGATAGGTACAAAATAGACAGGGAGAGGTTAAGAATAGTATAGAAATGGGCAAGCCAAAGAATTTATATGTATGACCCATGGACATGAACTAAGGTGGAGGAATGCTGGTTGGAAGGGTGGGTTCAGGGTAGTGGGGAATAAAAGGGAGGAAAAAAAGGGACTACTATAATAGCACAATCAATAAAATATATATTTAAAAGAATAAAATATTACTTTTTATTCATCAATAATATTGGGAAATAAGGCTAAATATCTCATGATATTTTAAATGACATAATTCATGTTAACCATTTATTACAGCATCTGGAGCATAATAAATGCTAAATAAATGTTGTGTTTTATTTTAACTCTGAAGATGTGAGGTTTCCTAGCATTCTACCCATTGTTCTATTATCTTCTTATCTGATACATTCTTCCCAGCATTCTATTCCCACTGCTTCATACTATCACTTTTTTCCAAGCAACATTTTATTTCTTTGACCTATATAGGTTTTTAGGCTATAGTTAATAGCAATGGCATATAATTTTGCAGAATTGTCTTATATGCAGCAATATTTACTTTTTCCTTCTTTAGCATATATAATTAATGTAGAATTAATAAAAAGAATTAGCATGCACTGGGTATTTTAAATAAAAAGCATGAGCATCACTTTAAAGTTAGACTATTGTCTTATAAAATAAGAACCAAAGAAAACCTGAAGCTAAGGCAGAAGGAGATAATAACTTGAGGAAAATTTAATTTTTGAAAAAATTTGTTTAGAAAAAGAGAATATTCTTTCATAAAGAAAGTAAAATTTTGACATATATAAAAGCAAAAATATATTTGTCTCTTATAAGGGTTAAGTAGTAATTTAAATTTTGTTTGTTTTTAAACTCACAATGATTGTGATATTTGCTTATTTTATTCACTAACCTATTTGAAATATTTGTCTGAAAAGAATGTATGCTTATTATTAAGAATTAAAAATTATAAATTTTAAAATGTATAACTAGGTCTTTAAATCAGTATCTTTGGTAGGAATAATCCATGCAAGTGACCATGAGTGGTCTAGCAGAGTTGACATGCTGGAAGTGATTATTTTTTTCTTTTTATTTATTTATTTTTTAATATATTTTATTGATTATGCTATTACAGTTGTCCCATTTTCCCCTCTTCACTCCCTTCCACCCTGCACACCCTCTCCCACCTATATCCTCCCCTTTAGTCGTGTCCATGTGTCATACTTATAATTTCTTTAGCTTCTACATTTCCCATACTATTCTTACCCTCCCCCTATCTATTTTCAATCTACATTCTATGCTACTTATTCTCTGTACCTTTTCCCCCTCTCTCCTCCTCCCACTCCCCTGTTGCTAACCCTCCATGTGATCTCCATTTCTGTGGTTCTGTTCCTGTTCTAGTTGTTTGCTTAGTTTCTTTTGGTTTTGCTTTAGGTGTGGTTGTTAATAATTGTGAGCTTGCTGTCCTTTTACTATACATGTTTTTTCTTTATCTTCTTTACTTAGATAAGTCTCTTTAACATTTCATAAAATAAGGGCTTGGTGATGATGAACTCCTTTAACTTGACCTTATCTGAGGAGCACTTTATCTGCCCTTCCATTCTAAATGAAAGCTTTGCTGGATAGAGCAATCTGGGATGTGGGTCCTTGTCTTTCATGACTTGGAATATTTCTTTCCAGCCCCTTCTTGCCTATAAGGCCTCTTTTGAGAAATCAGCTGACAGTCTGATGGGAACTCCTTTGTAGGTTACTGTTCCCTTATCTCTTGCTGCTTCTAGGATTCTCTCCTTCATTTTTACCTTGGCTAATGTAATTATGATGTGCCTTGGTGTGTTTCTTCTTGGGTCCAACTTCTTTGGGGTTCTCTGAGCTTCCTGGATTTCTTGAAAGTTTATTTCATTTGCCAGAGTGGGGAAGTTCTCCTTTATTATTTGTTCAAATACATGCTCAATCTGTTGCTTTTCCTCTTTCCCTTCTGGTACCCCTATAATTCAGATGTTGGAACATTTAAAGATGTCCTGGAGGTTCCTAAGCTTCTCCTCGTTTTTGTTTTTTTTTTTAATTCTTATTTCTTCATTCTTTCCTGCTTGATTGTTTTTTTCTTCCTTCTGGTCCACTCTATTGTTTTGAGTTCCAATTTCCTTCCCTTCACTTTTGGTTCTCTATGTATCTTCCTTCATCTCTTTTATGGTAACCTGCATTTTTTCCATGTAATTTGCACCCCAAAATCAACCAATTCCGTGAGCTTCCTGATCACCAGTGTTTTGAACTGTGCATGTAATAGATTGGCTATTTCTTAGTCGCTCAAAAGGATGAGTCCTGGGGGACTGATCTGTTTTGTTGGACACATATCTCTCTCTCTCTCTCCTCCCCCTTCCCGGGTCCGGTCGCTCCTGTTACAGTGAGGGGCGGAGCCTTAGGTGTTCCCCTGGGCTGGGCACCCCAGTCACTAGATTTGACGTTGTATGTGGGGGCGGGGGTGGGGGTGAGGGCGGGGGGCGGGAGGGAACAATGGCGGTAGCTCCGTGTTCCTGGGATCTCAGTCCCTTCTCTGGGATCCTGGGTTGTGCACTCTGCCCTGGTCCACAGTGCCGCCTCACTGGGTCCGCCAGCCACCGCTTGCGTACTCAGGGCCCACCACTGCGTCCCAGAAGGCTTATGCACTGCCAGTTGCCTTGTGCGCCCAGTTCTCCCTGATCTCCCCACGCCAAAACCCGTGCCTGCTCCTCCTCTCAGCCCCTCCTACTGGTCTGGATGAACGGGTCTACTTCAACTTCTTGGCTGTCTGACTTCCATTCAGATAAATTCTCAATCAGTTCTGAGTGTTATTCTAGCTCTAAATCGTTGTTGTTCTAATCTTGGTTGTGTGTGGAGATATGGTGCATCCACCTATGCCTCCATCTTGCCGGAAGTCCCCTGGAGGTGATTATTAATAGCACAATGAATCTTCCAAAAGAGTGATCTAGTAAGAATTGTGTATGTGAAATTCCCCATATTTCACCTTCTCGGATGTCATGTGTACCACTTCCTGGTTCAAGGCTAATAATGACTCATATTATGGAACACTCACTATAAGCCGAACACAGCTCTGTGGTATTTAGCTGATTTAATTTCATTAATTCTCAGAAGAACACAGTGGTGCTATTATCACCTCAAATTTTTATATGAATAAACAGTCACAGAAAGATTAAAGATATTGTTTATACCTACCTAGATACTTTGTACCTACCTAAGCATGTACTTGTTGGGGAATGGGTTTGAATGACCACTGTCTGCTCCAAACTGCTGCTTGGAGTCACTTTGCCATTTAATGGACCTTTGGGATTCACAGGACAAAGTCCAAACCCTTGAGCATTAGCAGTAATGATCCTTTGTGATGTGGCCCCAGTTCTTTTTGCCCACCTGTCCCTTCCCTCATTTTCTCTCTATGGCATCTAGGCTCCAACCAACTTAGAAAGGTAACCATTTTCCACAAACACTTTGTATTTTTCTATCCTACCGTCTTTTTTAACTCTTACATTTGGTATCCTTTTGGAGCTGGTTGAAAAGGGCAAAGGGATTGGAGGGGGGAAACCTCATGGAAACAGACAACAGTATGGTAATTACCAAAGAGAAAGGCGGATTGGGGTAAGTTAGAGAGGGTAAAGGGGAAATAAAAGGAGACAGAAGGAGGCTTGACTTTGGGTGGTGAACACACAATACAATATACAGATAATGTGTTATAGAATTATACACATGAAACCTATGTAATTTCATTAACTAATATCATTCCAATAAATACAATGAAAAAATTAAAAACTCTTACATCTGGTATCCTTTTCTTCTTTTTAGAAGAAAAAGTCTAACAATTGTTGTCAGCTCAGTTAAGTGATATCTTCTCCATGGAGATTTAACTTCATAAGTTAGGTTTAACTAACCCTACTTATGAAGCAGAAAGGAGTCCATTCTTTCTCTTTCCTTGGGAAACATCTTTATTATATTTCATATATTCATTTAATAGGTTACATCCTAAGTTTCTAAGGGCAGTAATTGTTGTGTCTTCTTTTTTTTGTTTGTTTCCCCAAAATAACCGCTATTAAGCCTTGAATAAAATTCTGGTTTCATTTGAATTAAGTTGATCATTCTATGGCTCTCTACAACATAGCAAACATTCTAAGCAATTGTGAAAAATTACTGTTCATAGAAACCTGATAAGTAATCTTTTATATTAACATGTTTCAAAGTTTTAGGTATGTAGTATCTAAGATACATAAAGTATCTGACCTCTAAAATTAGTTTATGTGATAAAACATGAATGAAAATGTATTTGATATTATCTAAATATACTATCAGATGACTCCAGGCCAAGTTGAGGGAGTCAGAAAACTGAAGGTTACAATGTTATTTGATTAGTCTAAAGTAATCGTGACATTCAGACATGATAATCTAATCAGAAAGATAAGACTGTGTTTTGTGCCTTAAGATTATTCCGTTGTTTTTCTTGATTCTTCATAATTAACTACATGCAAACAAATAGGTTTCTTTTTTCAAAATGAAGATGTCACAGACTATACTCTAAAAATAACATAATAAATGTTCATCTTCCTAGTAATGCATTTGTATTTTGTGTACTCAACAATAATGCAGACTAATTCATCTCTGGTAGATGTGTGAAGGCAACAATGACATTTTCCTCACTTGGTACTTGATTTTTTCTAACATTTAATTCCATAGAAGTACAGACTTGTCCTTAATTTTCTTAGTGGTCATTGGTCTTGTACTTCATTCCCCCTGATATTTTATGTGAGGAATTTATCAGACCATCCTGTTCAATGTGTCCAGTATGCCCAATTATTTCTCTCTCTCTCTCTCTCTCTCTCTCTCTCTCTCTCTCTCAATTGATGGATTTTACAATTAAAATGTTTATCCATAACTCAATTAAATAAAAACTTTTAGTGTGGCTGATTTAATTTGCAGTGGGCAAAAAAGTGCCTAATTCAACAGGTACAAAAATGTCCCCTGCTGTATTGATACAGAGCCACTAGGTGACACCTACAGAAACCAATTGTTTTAGCATCAAGAGAAACCTATCCCAACAGGAGTGGGGAGTTTTTGATTACGTGCGTTCTCAGGGAATTGTATAAACCAGGTAGAACCAGGGAGTGCTTAAGTTTAAGCGTCACAACAAGAGGGATATTGACTACATGAATTTTCTCTGCAATAGAATTACCCTGCTGTGTACAACCACACATTTCAATCATTTTGAGGTATTAGCTAATTAGTTCAAGCAAGTTTAGTTTTCTTAGTGGAGCTTAATCAGACTCTTAACAGAAAATACTTTTAGGCAAAAAAATTCACCAAATAATAGTTCTACAACTTTTTTTCTTTTCTGGTCTATGTTGGAGGTCTGACCTCTTGAGGCAGGCTTCTATACACTGAGAGGCTAAGGTTTAATATCCTTGGCTTTAAGATGCATGACACGAAGCCCACAAGAACATAATTGCAGAGCTTCCAAAAGAGGGCCAGTGCATACATTCCATGTAGAAGAAGATCCCCAGCTCCCAATACTTGCAAACTTTTCCTAAACCCATAATTCCTTGTTAAGCTTCTTCCCACTTTGATCCTGACCTAAGTCATCCATTGTGGCTCTTACTCTGTTGTTTGTCATCACTTTGGTCTTTCCTGGATAACTGTGACTGATTATGATTATTCTCCCAAAGATGCCATTGCCATTCTAAGGGCCTTTATAATACTACTGAGTTCTTTTGTATTTGGACTGCAGATCCAGTTGCTGGTGTTTAGGTATCAAAATACCTTGAATTTTTTTTAAAATAACAATGAGGCTTATAATCAATATGTATGCTTAATCATATAATGTTTTGATTATTTTTCTGGAAAGACTTTTAGGTAAAGTAATTCTAACAGTTAATGAAAATATGTCATTTCTGCCTGGGAGCTAAAAGATTGACTCAGGCTTGCCTTGCTAACCAAAATCACAGTTTGTTCTGCTTTGATTTGGATGTGTAATACCTATGCTGTGCACATGTGCATGTGCACACATGTGCATACACATAGAAGTGGAGAATGTATGCTCATAAATTAACTAGATTTTTTAATTTACATGTTGCCAACAAAAATGACTTTATAAAGCATTCCATGGACTGTACTGGGGGGTCAATTTTGTCTGAACATTAAAATAAATAGTATTTTGTAAACATACTCTAAGTGAAGTTTAGGGGCATCTATGAGAGTTCTCGACTTACTTAGGAACTGCTCTCACTCAATATATCTATGGCCCGTGGCTATGTACATTTCATAGATCATTTGCACTACTCAGTAACATCTGAAGCGTATTAATCAGGCTAAAATAAGCAACAGGCTAAAGAAATTCAATATAAACATGTAGCAGAGTGAACTTTCTGACCTCTATTGAACAGAGTGAAATCTATTACTTAGAATTGGGCAACAACACAAGAAAGATTTGCTACGAGGTTATCCGATTTCATAACAATCAGTGACAATGATGGGATCATGTTGTAAATTTGAGAGCTGAGTTTAAATTAAAATGAAATGCCCTGGATTAGGCACTGGAATAAAGCAGCCCGTTATATTATTAATTTTAATTAGATTCATTATTGCCTTATATTCTTTGATCTGAGCTAAGTAATTAAGTCCATTTTACTTTCCAATTGGATTATAGTGCATGTCTTGCTAAATCCAAATATAAGAGAATATATGGGTTCAAAATATATATTGTTTTGTTGTGGGTATCCTGTCTATAGAATACTATAGAATGCTCTGGATGTAAGATACACTTTTAAATTGACTATGCAAATGGTGTTAGTCTTTCCAGGGAGACTGTAAAACATGATTTCTTACTTTTATGTCACGTTTCCAACTGAGTCTTTACTTTGTAAAGCAGAGGCTTTTGGAATCCAGAAGAAAGAAATGTTCTGGTTCAAAAAAACTGGATAATGCCAATAAGTATATAAAGAGAGACTTAGGGGTCCAGAGGACAACATGTAGCCTATTTAAAGAGGGAGATGTCCCTATGTCAAGACAAGGCTATATTCTGATGGATTACGGTTATGGTGATCAAATCAGAAATATGATTCGATGGAGCAGCTTGAGTCAACTGACTGTTGAAAACTATGAATTTTATGTTGAAGAAGACTTTGGAAGTATTGCAGCTAAATTTGAAGTCCCATAAAACTACGGGACTTTATGTCACATCATTCACCTGCTCCCCACACTGACTCAGCCACACAGACCCTGGTATTTCCTAAAATACTGGCAAACATTCTCAGTCCAGGGCCCGTGTATTTTATTATTCCTGCTTTGCCACACATGTACATGTCTCACCCTTCTCTTAATTCAAGTCTTACAGCTGATATGTGGTCTCTGAAATGCATTCCCTGACCATTCCATGCCAAATAGTAGAAAATAACACAAACACTCCACCAACACTGGTTTCTTCATTACCCCTTAGTCTGCTTGATTTTTCTTCATAGTATATGTTCTATAACTATATAGTATTTATTTACTTATGTATCTATATTTTTTATGATTGCCTTACTCTTACTAAAACAGATTCCACAAGAGAAAAAGAAAGACTTAATTTGCTTTGTTCACTGCAAAATCTCCAGAGGAGAAAAGAGTATCTGTGAGAATGTATAAATTCAATTTTAAAAACAAGGAACAAAAGGAAGGAAGGAAGGTAGGAAGGAGCATATACTAATGACCATTTCATTAAAGGTACTATTTTCAACATTATGAAATAAGTCTGTTTTTATATACATGTTTTCCAATGACTTTTTTATCCACCTTATTCTGTGACACGAATTATTCTATAAACACTGAGCCATCACACTGCTAATACATTGAGAAAGAGGAAATAATATTTCTGCCTAGGATGCCCCAGGAGCAGGATGGCTTGAGTAAATTTTCTGATTATTTTTAATACCTGAATTTATCTAACCTTCAAAGCCCGGCACATTTAGCAATCTATGCTAGGTTAACCCCATATTTTGTTACAAGGACAACACTTTCAGTACATAATATGATTTAAACTTGTACATTTGCAATATCAGCTTTCATGCTGGCACCTGTCTGTCCTGATTTCCCAGTATCTGAATCACCTTTAAGAATATATTCAAATGTTTACCCTACACTTCCTATTGGTACTTCCATTCCTATTACTCTGCCAACTGATCTTAATGTCTGCTCCACTGTGGTAGAACTCTGGATGGGCCCCTAATCCTTGCTATTGGAACCCTGCTTACTTGCCTAGCCCTGTGATTTTGGGTGGTATCCAGTCTCCAGTCTGATCTGTCATTCCACTGCTTTAGTTATGATGTTCATCTAACTTCAAAATTTTGAATGATGATTTAATTTAACAAATCATCCTGAGCAATGCTATTGACAAAGGGAAGAAATTACTAAAGATATTTAAGTCAGTAGCTACATATATTTAACATCTACTGGTATTTACTGTCAGTGCTTGTTACATGTACATATC